>NC_031773.1:33294132-33594132 GCF_001522545.3 Parus major | reverse complement strand
TGATCAGTGTGCACCTCATGTATTTTCAGTGATCTTAAACTGTTGTGTATATTATATAGCTAGAATTGCTATTGACTCCAATGGTTTCAAATGAAAGGCATCACACAGTTTAATTCTCTGTGGATGTGGAGTGGAGGAATTAACTTTCAGCAAATCTGGTTCTATGACCACAATATTTCCTCTGGCCTCCCATCCTGGAATGTATTTACACTTTGTCAATCTGCGATGCCATGGACATGACAGGCCTCAAAGGCCATTCCAAGATTGATTTTTACTCCTCTTAGCTTATTTCTGCACCCATTTTTGGGAGAGTGAGTGTCCCCATGCTGCTGTCTGAGAACACATCACCTGTTCTTTCCGTGTGATGCACATTTTATTCAAATCCTGCCTTGATGCCTGTTCAGATGACCTCTTCCAGCACTGTCCACTACAAATTTCCTGTGGGAATCTTCTTATTGCTTACAATTTTACTGTCCTTTCACATAAGCATCATTCTGTTCTTTAATTTAAAAATACAGTTAAAAGGACTGATTGATCTATACCCATATGTTGTGCTATATCCATCATAATCAATCGAGTTCTCACTGCATTGTCTTTCTCCCCAAGATAACCATTCCGTGGTTTTGTATCCTCTTTTTAAAATTGTTTAATTTTGTTATTCTTTCAATAGAAATTTAAATGTTTTCTAAGGTTTTTTTCTAGAGATCAGTATTGAAGAAAGCATTGCAGAGATTTTATAAACACACACACACATATCCTGTTTGTACTACTCAGCACAGTAGTTTCTATCGCTATTTAATGAACTTTTATGAGCATTTAATCAGCATTAATGTGTAATGTTCCATGCTGCTGTACACTTCATTGATATCCAAAACCACAGTGTTTTCCACAGACCCAGCCCAGAAACCAATAACATATGAATATATGATTTTTTTTCTAATGTTCACACCTTTTATATTTAATCAGATACAAACCTGACTTCAGCTACATACATATTACCTAATATAAAAATCTGTTTAAACTCTTCTAATGAGTTTCTTAAAATTTGCCCTGATTTTTACTAATCAAATTATTTAGAATCAAAGTTCCTCACTTCATGTAACAGGCACAGCAGGAGGGTGTGAATCTAAGATCTGCTCAGCGTGGGACCGTGAGTTATTATCTGTGTGGTCATGGAGGCCTACGTGCAACCATATTTCTAATTCTCTAATGCTGATTTACATCAGTGTTTTAAATGGGACAACATGAGTGAGAAGGAAAACCTTGCACTTTGGGGGAAAAGATGCTGACCTCTCTTTCTCCTTTTTATGCTGTGTCCCCTTCTTTTTTTTTTTTGTGCTTTTTATGTGTGACAATTTTGCCAAGTCTTTCAGATTTATCTTCTTTGAAGATGGTCTTGGTGGATTTTACTACACACTTGTGGCATGGGTTATAGGGTTTGAATATATGCACCCAGGAAGATAATATTAAAAAATCTATTACTTTGTACTGTAAGGAGTTCTGCACCTCAGGGTTGTTCATCAGGATGGATGGAGCAGAGGATTCATTTCAGAAGACAGATGTAAGCCAGGTCTTTCAATACAATTCCTACAGACACATCTCTCAGACACACATTTGCCAAACGAACTTCCTTGAGTAAACACTAACTTCATCATACTAATTACACTGCAAAATTCATATGCACTCGCTCAATATTTGCAAATGATCTCCTTCCAGCAGAGTCCTTCTTTTTCACTTTCTGAGCTGCACACACACGCTTTGTGGCCCAGAAGAATGTGTACACTAAAAAGAAATTTAAACACCAGCTGGCCCGAGCCTATATACATTAGAAGAGTGCTGCAGTTTACTCAGCTGAATTCATTTCCCAACAGTATATTTAAGGGTAGAATGCAATTTCAAGGTCTAACGACTGATAAAGTTAATGTGCACATGGGAGAAACAAAAGGTGCTGTCATTGCTGCAGATGATTCCAGTGCAGATCCATCCACATACATTCCTGTCCTGAAATTATTCTCCTCAAAACCATGACATACTCAGCCACATTCCCCTGGAGAGTGCAGGGGCTGCAGGGGGAGCCAGGAGGGGCACTGGGGAGTGGGGAGCACTGTGAGGAGGAAACAAGTGGGTGAAGGCACTGGCAGTCAGCAGCTGGAGGACAGGGGGGGTAAATGGGAGAAAAGAGCTTTTGCACAGGGGGTCAGGGCACAGAAAACACCCATTTGTACACAGGAGAAAAGTGACAAGGAGCAGGAGCAGAGGGATGTGAAAGGACAGGGATTAACAGCTGTGTATTGCCTGTGATCCTGTTCCTGCAGTGAGGACAACCCCCAGAGGACACAGTTAACTCAGCCTGAAAAGCCACCATCACTTGATGGCCTCACTGCACTAAAACTGTCCTCCCTTCCAAGGGGACCAGCTGGCTCCTGAAAAAAACCTGTCTGAAGATCAGTTTAAAAATGAAGGTCTGCTTTTTCTTCATGAGCACTCCTGTTTTCACTTATGATTAAAGCTGGGAGCTGAGCAGATGTCAAGACAAAAGAAAGGCTTTATTAGAAGTATTCTCTTCAACAGAAATGGAAAAGCACATTTTGGGCAGCTCTAGCTCAAACAGTCCTCCTTTTACTGAGCTGAGCTGTGAGAGCTTTCAGACACAATGGCCAAAGCAAATCTCTTATCTTTGTGTATTTTTCAAAAATGGGAATGTAGTTTATAAAGAGTGGTTCAATTTGGCCATGTTAAGGAAAATAAGATCAGTACTGAAACACCAGGGAAAGCTGCACTTAAGCCACAAATGTGAAGGGCCAAACCCATGCTGGGATGTTGAGACAGATACTAAAGGAGATCCTGCTGCCTGAAGGGGGATGTGGCACCTTAACCCCAAACTCTGATCTTCTCAGCTGAACTCCACAGCACTTTGCCTGCTACCAGAAAGCTCTCATGCTCTCAGCATTTACCCCACCGAAACATTTTCCCCCTGTGCAAAAAAAATATTTGGGGAGCTCAAGCCAAATGGCACAGCCCATGGACAAAAAAGGCATTGTCCAGATGCCTTCTCCAGCTCAGCCTTCCAGAGTCCCCAGCAGTTATCCCTGTCCCTCCCACAGCCCAGTGCCTGGGGGAAGCTGGTAGAGAGACACAGATCCATCCCTTTAGGGAGCATGACCAGAGCACTGTGTCCTGAGAGTAAACAAAGGCCAGAAGGAAAGCAGCACAGCCATCCCTGTGTACAAAGAGGAGCCACTGCAAAGGCACCGCCACAGAGCCCCCCTGTGATGCAAATAGTCAGTGCTGAGCCTGCAAGAGCCTCATCCAGGGTGTAGGAGCATGTGCTGGGCTGCACATCCTCTGCATGGCTCTCTGGGGGAGAAAGTCTCTGGGACCTGTAAAGGTTGTGTCGTACGTGCCCCAGGCCAGAGTGCCATGGCTGTGCAAAGAGCCTGTCAGAGCTATGAACCATCACATCAAGCAAATGGATGTTAATCTCTGCTCAGAGAGGGTTTCAAATGCTGTTGCACAGGGCTGGAGGTGGCAGAGCTCCTGTTTAACCCAGGCAGAGAGCAGCTGAGGCAGGGCTGCTGAGCAAAGGAAGCAGCAGAATCAGATTCAACGGCAAATAAAATAACTAGACCACCAAATTCACAGCAAAACCCTGAATGTTTTCTGTGCTGAGCCAGCCACAGAGCCTTGTGTTAAAGAAACAAATTGGACTTAAGAAAGACAAAAAATTAAACGCAGAAAGGCAATGCTACTGATGCACAAAGGAAAGCTGGGCGCTAGAACGGAAAGGTTTTCTGCACATTCACCTGGGGACCTCTCGATGGGCCTGAGAGGCAGAGGAGAACAGGAGTGCTGCCAGCAGGTGCCCTGCACCCAGCAGCACAGGGATGGCCCAGGCCAAATGGCCAGGATAGGGCTGAGAGGCCCCTTTACCCTCTCAGGGTAGAAGATGTTGTTTCTAAGCATTTGTCTGCCCCACCAACCACCAGAGCTTCAGCCTGGCTGCTCAGCGTTCCCCTGCAAATCTGGGCTAGCACAGCAAGGCACCAGTAGCCTGCAGTGTCTGAAAACAGGATCAAAAATGGGACCTGAGGTCTCCCTCTGAGCAGAGGGATTTGGGTGGGACAGATGAGTTGAAGAAAAACTGGCAAAGATTCATTTAGCACGGAATGTTGTATAAAACAAGGATTTAAAACCAGTTCTCCCTCTCTGCAGAAGCATTTGTCATTCATATAAAAAGGGTTATGATTAAAATCACATTCACAAATAAAAAAGTGGGCAACTCGCTAATCCTCAGTCTAAAAGGAAAGCAATTTTGAGGGGGAGAAAAAAGGAAATTAAGTAAGTTATAAAACACGATAGTGGCAGCTGGTGACAGCTTAGGACAGTCTGGCAGCTCATCCACTCAAAATCCTCCTGTGTAATGGAGATGTCTGCCATCCTGGCCTGGATGCTGCACTCAGAGCCACAGGCTGGGCACTGCACTGAGACCTCTGTTGCCTGCCTGCCCTCATCTGCCAGGGTTCTGTCTGCTACGGGGGTGAAGCCCTCTGAACTGGGCAGGTATTGCCTTATTTTTTGAGCTCTCTCTTGCACACCCCTGCCTTCACCTTCTGTGGGGTTTCTAAGCTCTCCAGCCAGGTAAGGAAAAGCACTTATTCTCTGCTACTGAGGTCGACAATTAGGCACTGTAATACTACAAACAGTCAAACAGAGAAGACCGTCTGATTATGCCATAAAAAAACATCATTAAAATGTTGGATTTAAAAGAAAAACCCTGATCTCTGGAAAAACTCATTAAAAAGTCATTATTAGGTAGAACCACCATAGCAGAAGGAGGTGGGTGTTTGGGTAATGGGCCTTGCATATGCACAGAAGGACCTCCTGGTGATGCCATTATGATGCCAGATTACAGTGGCTAATCAATTTCAGTGCCAATCTATGGAGACCCCATTGAGTTACAGAAATAAAGCAAGGTTCTGCTGTGCAGAGTTCCCTCTACTTATTACAAAAGTAAGAAAATAAATAGATATACATTGCTATGGTTTTATTCTGCACCAGAGGTAGTCTCATAAAGAGAACCTCCCACCTTTTGCAGGGTTCCTGTGGGCCAGCTGTCAGAGGGTGCTGAAAAACAGCATGCACTATCAGAACAGAGCACACACCAGCAGCAGACACTGGGCAGGATGTCTCAGTGAGGGACAGTACACCTAAACACACCGAGGCATTTTTAGTCTACCATCACCAAATGGGTAGGTGCATAGAAAAGAAATGTATCATATTTTGCTAATAAAAAATGCTTGCCCTATTAAATACTGATCTGGCTTCACTGGGAAACAAAGGTTTGAGTGTTTGGTGTAGCCTCTATCCTGTCATGAGGAGACAGCCACACCTGGTGACCTGCAAAGAGTCTGAGTGTAGTTTTCTAGAGAGAAAAAGCCTGAATTTCCTTACACTGGTCACAGTAGCTTCCATCCATGAGGGATCTGTAGCCAAAGAATGTGCTAAAATCTGTTAATTTTTTTTTTTTTTAATCAAGATGTTTGTTGCACACAAAGTTGTATTTAATGCAAGTAAAGCCTTTAGGTTTCCCAGCTGAACCCCATTCAGCTGTGGAGGTTGATGGAGGGAATGGAGGGCCCTGGAAACCTGCAGTTACAAGGTCAGAATCTGAGCCAGGTCCCAGCTGTGACCCTGCTGTCTGCTCTGAAAATGCTCTCGTGTACATGAAGTAAAACAGCTTTGATCAAGGTGTGCAAGTGCCTGGTCTCAAAAATTCCCAGACCAGTAAAAGATAAGGTAACACAGAACCCTTTTCTTTCCTGCCCTGTGACTGAGGGTGCCCTGCTCCAAGAAGATGTGGCAGCCCTGGCACAGCAGCAGGAAGCCCAGTATTGCAGACTGTGTGCACCTGGAATTTTTTTCTGGACAACATCTGCTTCCTGTTAGCCTGTAACATACAGTTTACATCCATTTTACATAAAAACAGCAACCATAACATCATGGTGGATGGAATAGAGTCTACTAAAAAAATCCACTTTCAGTACAAAAAGACTGAATCTTGTTTTCTATTTCCATCCAGCTGCAGTCATCAGGACAAAAACTGTGCAAAAGCTCAGGCAGGTTCACTGTTGTACACAGAGAAGCTCATTAAGCCATCCTCCAGTTCACAGGGGTATTTTCTACCCATTTTCAAACCTTCTCACATATTCACAGGAAAGGTCACCATGAAGAGATTGCTCAACCTGTGTTGCAGTGACCCAAATCCTTATGCCCACTGGCAGCCAAGTTGCTGAACTTCTTTAGCAAGAATTTAGGGTAAAGGACCTCACTTCTTGCTGGGTTTTTCTAGGAGAAGCTTCCTCTGGGCTTCAGAAGTGTTTCATGTGCTCACAGAGATAAACAGTGTCTGAGGTAGGAGCTACCAAACTGCACATAAAATGCAGGCTGTTATCCCACTTTTAAACATATTTCTAATATTCCAATGACGTGTAACTAGATATGTAATTAGTGTGGAGCCAACCTTCTCAGAGCATAACTTTCCAATTTAGCTTTGACCATAGTCTGAAATAGCTACATGCAGGGAAATCAATCACCATTTGAGGAAAAAACCTTTACTAAGAGTGCTTGCCTGAGAACAGCCCCAAGCCAGGTGGCTCAAAGGGAGGGCTGGCCTTTCGCCAGGATTTGTCCTGCTCTTTGGATTAATTCCCAGAGTAACTTCAGGAAACTTCCTGGACCTTCTGCATTAAAAAACACCTTTTGCTATATAAGGTTAAGCCTTAAAATACCGCTGGGGAACAGATCTTGGAAGCAATTGGCATTACAGACCAGTAATTGTTGGCCCAAGGAGGAAGACGGAATGGCCGTAAGACATAACACCTCTCCTTGCATTTCCTTGGGCCCCTTTCTCTTCACTTACAATAAAGGAACTCAGAGTGCTAAGTTAAGACAGATTACTTGAGTTTCCTCCACAATATACAGGCTATTTAGTGAACTGGTGAGCAAAGGTATGACTTCAGCCAAGGCTATCAATGTGGACAAGCTGTGCTTGGATTTGCATGGAATCTACTCATATAAGACATCTGTAGTGTGGGCCTGTAGTGTGGTTGTGTGGACCTGACTGCTGCATTCAGACAAAAAATGCCACTAATTTAAGCTTTTCACACTGATTTCTTCAGGAAGGAGAGCATCACTGCAGGGAGACTCTTGCTAGGTTTGTTGAGACCAATGACCATCTGTCAAAGGACTACTTACCAAAAGGTCTAATAACACAAAACTTCAATTATGGCTTCATATCCCACTGTAATATTTACCTGCATTAGCTTTGGTTGCTGTTAAATGTTAAGAAAAAAATGGAATAAATGGGAACTGCCTTCATGCCCTTAGGGGTGCAGGTGTGGCATGAACATGATTAGCACATCAAGGGGACTCTAGATGCAAAGGCAGGCCTGTATCTATTTACTGTTATTGTGGAACCCTGTATGCCATATCTACACTTAAAACTGCTAATTTTAAGAATTCAGAAAATTATCCTAGGCATAAAAATATCAGGACACTCCATTAGAATTAATTACATTATTGACAAAATTAATTGGTTACATTCTAGTTTGAAGGTTTTGGTTAATCTCAACTCAGGCTTTGAGGGCTTTTTTTGCTAGCAGGGAAGAAATCTGGATACAGTAATATAAACATGGACCATAGAGCTAGGGCTGAAAGAGATGTCAAGGATTATGTATCTGACCCTTGGCTCTGATGTCTGGATTCTGTGCTCCCTAAATCACTTCTGCCAAATGTCGGTTTGGCCAGTTCTTGAATGTCTCCAGACATCTTTTCAGAGATGCCATAATTGCAATTTATTCCCATTTGACAGAAATGCTAAGTCTGAATGAAGAATGGATGGGGTAGTCCAGGAGAAGCAGCAGAAGAATGTCAGGGGTTAATAGCACCTTTCTTAGCAGACCATCAAAATCCCATGTGCAAGGAGTTTCTCCAGACATTGGGACTAAGAACAAAAGAAGATACCCAACACAGGAGACAGCCTACAACCAGACTAAGAAAAGTCATCTAGAGCTGATCCTCTTACTGCAATCCAAGTTGGAGGTCAGGGTAGTGTCTGCGAAAGATGGCTCATGCAGAGATATCCCAGTTATCAGGGGAGAGAAAAAAAGCAGGTGATGCAGTGGGCTAGGTTTGTGTGCTGAGAATTTCCCACTCTGCATCACTCACATGCTCAGAGCAAGATCTAGGGGTTTGTCGTTTTTGTCACAGCAGAAAAAAGAAAGCACATTTACATGTATGACAACTAATGACAACAAATGCATTGACAATAAATTCAGCACTTGAAGCCACCCTCCTGTGTCCACACAATCAGGTCCCCATGACATCAAGGTAGGTGTACGTGCTGTCAAATGAAACTTCAGTGACACAAAACGATTCTATTAGTGGCAACTGAATCTCTGGCACGTCAATATTTGTCATCAGACACTACCCAGGAAATAGGCAGTTTAAGCAAGCTTAATGTATCAAGAAAACCATAGCCTGAGGACTAATATTTCCTTTATTCTATTATTCACATTAGATTATATATAGAATTTATATATTATTCACATAAAATTATATATGAAATAGGCATGACCTTCAGTCACACACATTCTATGACTTTGCAAGCAGGGGCTCTTGCAGTGCTCTCAGCCTCCTTCTTTGCAAAGGCACCTTTTCTAGTTTGGGGTAATTTCACTAACCTGATGTAGATGATGGAACTGTGGTGCTGTAAAATATCCTTGCTCCTTAACATCAGGCACTTATCCAGTGCTGAGTGCCAAAATCACAGTGATGGGCACTTAATTTTCTACTGCTGTGAGTAAATCTAGATGTTCAGAAAAATGTTCTTAATTGCCAGTTGGTTTTACTGCATTTATGGGTTTTGTAGTTCTGCTGAAAATTAAAGTCCAGCCTCTCAAATTCAGGCAACTCCATTTTTACCGGTATCGGGCTTGATGCCTACAAGTTAATAAACTAGGGTAACAATAGACTGGAGCATAATACCTCACCTCATTTACCATCACTTGGTTCCTTTAGGCCACAAATGTCTGCATTATTAGTCCAGCGGTTTTATGGGTTTACAGGTCCTTTATGAGCTGCTAATTACTTGATTGTGCTGAACTGTTGTAGTCTGTGCTATTTTGTACAACACTGCCTGCCAGTGCGCTGCTGTCAGCTTTGCAGCACAGCCCAGCTCCCAGCCCCAGTTTAGCCAAGAGACTTGACCAGGTGGCTGCAGTACGAGGTCACCCCTGGATGCATTCTTTCCTGGATGCATTCCACCCAAATGCATCTATCATGCCCCAGCATCCATCCATGGCAGCCTTCCTCGTAAGCCCAAAGCAGTCAGAGACCTGGCAGCTTGCTGTGCCCAGCGTGGGGGATCAGCACAGAGGCTGTGGTGTTTCCAGGGTGCCTTGTGGCCCCAGCACACACAGGCCATGCAGGAGGTACATCTGGTTTGCTCAACAGCAGGAGTGCTGCTGGATCTGTCAGGAGGACAGGCTGATGTGCAGCTGGGCCAGCAAGGAGATAGCCAGGGTGGGCAGGAAGCGGCCTGGGATCTCTGGGGAAAAGCAGATGGGAGATGCCTCAGCCCTTGAGTGTGGGTGACCAGCCTGTCACTGTGTAATTGCCCAGCATTGCATTGCCTTGTGAGGTGCCTCTTTTTGACAGGTTGCACCAATACTGGTAACAGGTCAAGGCTATTTCTTACCTGTATCTGATCACTCCAGAACACTCAGAGCCCAAGGTGCCAAATCAGCACTGCTTCCATGACCAACACCTTACCTTCACACCGAGTGAAGAGCCCAGCCCCTGAAATGGTATAAAAGCTGCAGGGAAAGTTACTGGTTTTGATGGTTGTTTGCTTTAACCACAGAGACTACTATTAAATGTTGCTAGTTAATGTTCTTACCACTTTCTGGCAAGTGGAAGGCACAGGTGTGTTATACACACTAAACTCAGGATTGCTACTGAGCTCCAGAGGCAGGGAAAATACCAACAAGATTTGTGCCACCAAGCAAAGCAGAGTCAGGAAGACCATCCCAGAGGATGTGGAATAGATGGAGTGACAGCCCTTTCACTTCTTGGAAGCTCGCACACAACCCAACTGCACACAATTATCAGGTGGTGATTTCCAACTCTGCCCTGCACCATTTTTCTGATGGTGCTCAGTACAAAGAAATAAGGCTTGGGATGGCTCCAGCATCAGCAGACACCTGGAAACTTTGTCTGGCATGGCTTTGAGCAGGAGGGAAGCTCCAGCCTCAGGAAGAGTAGCAGGAAGTCACTCCTGTGTCTCACAGAGTTGGGACCTCCCTTGAGCACTGGAAAACTCCATAGAAAATCCTAACAAAGCGCCCAGTAAAATTGTTACATTTGCTGCTTCTCATCTCCAGCTTGGATACATCAGAGGTTGTATCAGACAGCAGCATGCTGCTGCAAAAAAGCATCAAACCAGCACCAAACCTTTCACTCAAAGGCCGTGTCACGGTTTGTCACCCAGCCCTCACTCAAACCTCTCCAGGGGAATGGGGGAGCAAAGAGTAAAAGTTAGAAAAATCATTGTTTGAGATAAGAGAGTTTAACAGGACAGAAAAGGAAGAAAATAATAATAATTGTAATAATAATAAAATTATATGACTATATGAAACAATTGCTCATCGCCTGCTGACTGATGCACAGCCAGCCCCCACACAGTAGCCCCTGGCCCACTTTACCTCCAGTTTATATATTAAGCATGATGTCTCATGGACTGGAATATCCCCTTGGCCAGCTGTTCTAGGTGTGTCTCCTCCCACTTTTGTGTGCCTCTGCAGCCTTCTCACGGGCAGGGCAAAAGAAGCTGAAAAGTGCTTGGTGTAGTGTAAGCACTGCTTGGCAATAGCTAGGAGCATCGGTGTGTAATCAACATTATTCCCATCTTATATCCTAAACACAGCACTCTACCAGTTACTGAAGGAAAATTAAGCCTATCTCACCCCAAACCACATCAGGCAGCCATTCATAGTCTTCTCCTGGAGACAGACAGCTGTTTTCTCGTTATTTAAATAGCACCCAAACCCTGTAAGAGAAGCTGCAAGTAATGGTATCCTTATGTCTCTACGCAGGAGGCTTCCCAGTTCTGGCACTAAAACATCTCTTATTAGGCAGCCAAGCTATAATTACATTTGGGTCAGAAGGCATAAACTGACAAGTTTTACTTGGGAACAATAATTGGGAAAAGATGCAATAACTAAGCAGAGATACTAATTTGGGATCCATTTTGCCCTCCTGGAAAGACTTCTCACAGATTCTTATCACCACAGGAATTAATATAAAATCCATGTCCTAAAGAGTATGTAAAAGAAATTGTTCTAAGAAAATAGGCATAGCCAGAAAAATAGGTGATGAGTTCTAAATTCTCAGCTAAACACTCTGGAGTGGGAATGTGAAGCAGCAGTCTGAGGGTTGCTATAACATCTGGGGAATTCGGCTAGTCTGGTAGGAAAGAAAAAGTTCACTTTTCCAGATCTTTGGGAGACAAGATACCAGTTTGATCATCCATTTTTTATTGCATTCACTGCTATTTCTGAGCTGTTGCTAATTACATTGGCTAATTATTATATGTTTAAAGAAGCCCATTGTGAAATGCAGCCAGGTGTCTAAGCACTGGCTGTCATACACTAGACGACAAGATACTTGAGGAAGGCAGTTTTTCTTCCATATTTTTGGAAATTCTGGTACTTCAAGCAGATGCCTAACTGAATTAGATCATCAGTGACTGAGCTGCAGCCATGACACATGTTCATAAAAGCAGTGCCAAGAGGCAAGGATCAGGAAAGAGGGTCATAATGGGATTACTGTGTGTTTGGCCTGACTTCCTTTGTGATGGATGCCAGTCAGTCATTCCAGTGTACAGCCATTTCTGATATTTGTGCTACAAGACATAAATTTGGTCTAATGAGTAACAAGCAGATACGGAAATGAGACCTTCCAGGGAAAAGCTTCAGACTGCCAAGCTTTTCACTCATGCCAGCTGTCTGAGCTCTGCACGTACCTGCTGCAGACCACGTGTTCCTCTGGGGTTTTCAGCACACTCAACCTTGGCTTCAGAGACACAAAGTGGGGAGAGTGGGTGGTCACAGCAGCTGTGTAAAGATGAGCACTGTCGTACCTCTTGTGTGACCCCATGCAAGAAAATGTGTCCCAAATAAATGGTGCCATCCTGAGTGTTCCACAGAGACCAAGAGCTTCAGTAGGCTGTATCAGAGAGAAGCCCTTCAACATTCAATACACAATGGGAAGGTCATGGCAAGCACATCCCTGGCTCTGGCCTGGGAACAAAGTACAGAAATCCTTCAAATTCCAGGCTAAGGAGAGAACACTTAAGGAAAACTGTGAGCTCTATAATTTCTGAGACAGGTTAGCTACAAATGTGTTTCAATAAATTTCTAGAAGGGACTTGCAATGCCAGGCATGAGATCCTCTCCCTGCTTTGTTAGGGAGGTGAAAAAGGCAGCAGATCAAGAGGGAAGTGGTTGGTCTGTCTTTTTTCATTGTGGTTGTAAAGCAGGTTGTGTCTGTGAGCTGCAGAGAGGGGTAGCAGCCTCTCAGCTGTGGTGGCTCATGGCCTGGAAGTAGGTCAAGCACAACAGGGGATCAGACAGCAAAGAGCAGAAAGCATCTCCACTCTAGCTGAAAAAAACTATTTATTCTTCTCCTTCGTGCTTTCATAAACCCAAGGATCAGGCTCAGCCTGGGGAGAGGCTGTTTGGGGAAAGAAGAACAGGAGAAGGAGGATGGGGCTGGGAGGGCCAGAGATGAACTTTTCTAGGAATAGGGAGAAAGCCATAGAGGTATAAAATGTGGAAGGTCATGAAAAGGAGAATAGAAAGCAGGAAAAGCTGGGGCATGAGTGGTTGTGGGGAAACCCAGAGAGAAGGAGCACTTAAGGGCACAAACCAAGTTTTATTCCTGAAACAGTCTATTACCACCATGTACATTTTCTTTAATGGATTTTAGGTTAAGCAAGGTATATCTAAAACATGTTGAGCACATAGAAAACTCCTCTGGTGCTCCACCAAGGATGTAGCATCTTTCTAGCGTCTGTTTTTGTGCCTATGTCTCCTCATGAACAGTTCCTTGGTCTGTCCAGTTCTCTTCTGGGCAGGGCAGGCAAAGCTCACATGAGACCACGATCACCAAGAGCCACTGGGGTCTCCCAGGTGGGCCATGCCTGGTGCAGAAATGTGCTGCAGTAACACCTGCTGATGCTTTTTGGATGCCTATGAAATGAGGTAAAGATCTGTATATGTGCATACCTAACAGCCCACAACAAGACATGTGGTGTCCTACAAAACCCTTCCCAGGGTAAGAGGACTGTGCTTCAAACCATTTATGTTCACATTAAAAAAACAAAAGGTTTATTAATCACCCATATAGCTGGGTTATGAAGTAGTAGTTATGAAGCAATTAACAATAACATTATTTAAGTCCAGTAAGCTAGGCTTGGCATACTCCTCCCTTTTTTTAATAGAGTTTCACAGAGGTCTGTCTTTCTAGCAAAGCTCTGACAGAGACAGAACACCCAAATGTTCCTGAGATGAGAAGGAAACTTCTTGTGGTCACCAGTGTGAGGTCAGATCCTGGTATTGTGCAGCCTCTTTCACTCTTCCCAACATTCCTGTCAAGTTACTGATACCACTGTGTTCCTAGAAAATATCGAAATATTAATATATAAATGCTACAACAAACAATACTTCTTGTCCTCATGCAGCTCTTCTCCCTCCAGGGCTACTGATAATTTAATGGGAGAACTGGTTATTTCAAAATGAGCTGGTCATTACGGTATTTTCATTGACAGTTCAGTCAAACTGTCAGCTCTTCTCGCTCTAATTGCTTTTGATCAACAAAAGAAAAACATGCACCCTTAAAAGAAAATTATTTTGATGCAGCTGGAACAGCTCCCTCTTTAAAGAGACTGATGTGGAAAAGGGCAAGGAACAGACAATGATGAGGAAAGAAAGAAAGGAGGAAAAAAATTGACACATTTTCCCAAACAATCACTTGTAACTTCAGTATTTCTGCAGTCAAATGCAGTTACTCCAGAGGAAAACTTTCCATGTCCTTCAGCAACCTTTGCCAGAAGAATTTATTTGGATTGGCTCCTGCAGGCACTCAAGAAAAAGTCAATTCTCAAATATTTATAGGGGAGCAAGTGGTTAGCTTGTGTGGCATGAGTCAGGTTTTTCACTGGTGCCATTCAGTCAAGCTACAGAGATTAACTTGGATATACAGTCTAGTAAAACCTGCTGTAGAATACCCATAATTGAATATAGGCTGCAACACTAGTCATAGCATAAGTAGCAGCAATGTAATCTTAAACTTCAGTGGAAAGTATGATCTATCAATACTCAGGGTTTAATGGATTTCTGTAAAACACCTTGCATAAAAACAATTTGGTTGCTCATTGCTTGCCCTTGGTAACTGATTAAGCGTTACTACGTCACACAGAAAACAGAGTAATTCCACAGCCCATTAAAAACTAAACAGAAATTCATTTCTGTTTAATTCACTTCTCTTTCCCAAATACTGAAGTATGTAAGAGAGAAAATAAAACCTTGAATTCCAGTCAGATTTGGAATCAAATTACAAGGAATGCCTTGCACATTCAGAAAAGGCACAGGAAAACCCCCAAACACTAAACAACCACCAGCTCACACTTTTGTGGGACTCTGGTGTGGTCAGAGCACTGTTGCCCCACAGAGTGCTCCCCTGCATGAAGCAGGATGGGGATTTGAGGCCAGGTCTCACCTCTCCTGCTCATCTGAAGCATTCACTGCCCAAACAGTGTCAGCCCTTCCTGACTCCCCTGCTGGTGCTGCCCCCCACTCACAGCAGTGCTCTGTGGGACCCACATCAGACTTGTCCTCCCTCTTGGCTCTAGGCACTCTTTCTAGGGCCAGGAGCACCAGGAAAAGCCCCTGCCAGAGATCTGGAGGGGGATTTCCAGGAGGGGGATGCTGATGAGAATCCCATTTGGTTCTTAGCCAGAAAATTAGGTCTGGTGTATGAGCTCAAGAAAAATAAAGCAGCAAAGCCAACTGCTGACCACCTCTGGGACAGATGTCAGCATGTTCTCTGCACACCAGGCAGGTAACTCACAAGTAACTGGTGCTCCTTTCTTCCAACAAGGCCCTTGATTTCTAAGCATGTAAGATGAGAATTGATTTGGTTTGTTTTAAAAGCTCTGTATATAGCATACATTCTCTCCTAGCCAAAATGGTCACCCTTGGGATTTCAGCAGAATATGTGAATGCTCAGCTCTTACAGGAACTGAATCACTCTTATTTGTGTAACTAATCATGGCTTTTAAAGCTTAACTTGTAACATGCTGGTTTGAAAAATACAGTCACCTCCTTCCTGGTTATACGCAGCAGACATGGAAAAATAAAAATGATGAAAGAATGTCCCTTAACCTGAAAGAGCTTGTTTAAAAACCCAAACCAGTGTCCCCTGGGAGCGCATGGAGGATATCTGTGTTTAGATGCAAGAGATAAACTGACCAGCTGTGAGATGGGGAGGATGGGAAGAGACCTTGATTTATCATGTGAAATCCAAGCTTCATGTGAAATTTCAGCCCCAATATAAT
The DNA here is from genome assembly GCF_001522545.3 of Parus major. NCBI lineage: Eukaryota > Metazoa > Chordata > Aves > Passeriformes > Paridae > Parus > Parus major. The sequence goes on along the minus strand of NC_031773.1, from coordinate 33,578,456 downwards.
CCTCTATTCTGAATAGCTGGTACTCAGGCACACAAAAGCTTTTGAACTGCAGACTTCAAAATAGCAGAGGGAAAGCAAGAGTATCCATCACCTGATAGCCTCTGCCAGCTCCAGCTACACATTTTTGTGAAATGTGTTCACCTTGCAGACCCAGTGCAATTTAGAAAATCACACTGGGCTTCATGTGATCATATTTCCCTCATGACCTCAAAGAAGACAAGATGAAAAACCAGGGGTTTCACTATGCCTTTGCAGCCCTGCCTTTGCCCAGCCTGTAATGATCAAACCAGGGAAGGTTTAGATTGTATACTAACAAAAATCTACTGAAAGGGTTGTCAAGCATTGGAACCGGCTGCCCAGGGAAGTGGCTGACTCCCCATCCCTGAGGTATTTGAAGATGTGTGGAGGTGGAACTCAAGTGACATCATTTAGTGGTGAACTTGGCAGTGCTGGGTTTATTGTTGGACATTATGATCTTAAAGGTCTTTTGCAACCTAAACTATTCTGTGATTCTGCAAGAGTAGCTCCTGCAAGTGGCCACAGAGCCCACATGCTGTACATAATCCTGCAGCAATATCAAACTTCTTTGCTTTCTGATATTTTTTTTCCTCCTTGCTCTATATTTCCCTAGAAACCTCACAGTCAAGTTTATTCTAATTTTGCCCTTTTTTCTATCAGGTTATTTTTACTCCTGCATTCCTAATGTAGCTTGAAATTAATGCAGCCTTTTTAGTTATACATCAGCCTCCTCAATGATGTATGCACAGTTTGAGGAGAGATGTAATTACAGGCTGCTGCAGAAGAGCACAACAGGCTGGTGTCATTACATCCCAGGCAAACTTCAGCTTTGTTCGGAATTCATGGCATATGGGAGTTTTTTAAGATATGTTTGATCTGAATGTCATTCCCCTAGACCCCATAATAATCAAAATCAGACCAGGACACAGGCAGTTTCCTTGTGCAGCATCAGAAATCACAGAAAAAGGGGCTGAGAGAACAAGTCCCTGCTGCCTCACCGACAGGGCAGTCCTTCATCCAGGGATTTCTGAGCCCAAATAAGGAATGAGGTCATTTTGACTAATATTTTAAATGCACTCCAGACAAACACATGTAAAAGCAATGGAGGTACAAAATTAATGAGAAATACCAAAGTCCACTTTGCAATGACCCCACTCTTGGATTTGTAATGTGTTGTCAAACTGTGGATAAATCACTTCTTGCCAAAAACAAAATCAAAATGGTGAACCTTGCATTGCTATTTGAGAGAAGAGGTTTAGCTGAGACCCACTGGGGCCAGCCATGGCCATGTTTTTCATATGGTGAGGCTTGCAAATGAGGAGAAAAGCAAGGGACATCTTACCTGGAGACTCTGACCTGAAGCAGCTGCTAAACAAACAGAAGAAAAGGAAAAAAAGAGAAGAAGGATTAAAACTTTCTAGTGTCTTTCTAATGGCTTTTGCTGGGGTGTCTTGCTGTGGCCTATGAATATTTAGATAGAAAAAGTAGTAGCAAAATTAACATGGTTTTATTTTTTTTAAAATAAAGCTCACTTCACCTTATCAATTCCCCAGAGGGTACTTGAGATTAACTCTGGCTGGAAAATGGCTTTCTCATGCTATGAAACCCTGGAGTTTCTTAATCTCAGGGTCTTTCCACCAAAAAAGAGTAGGTGAAGGGAAGTCTACAGAAAGTACCAGAGGACAAGGCAAGAAGAGCTTGACCTCAGACTTTCAAACCCTTACTTTTATACTAAATAGAGCCTCATCCAGGAATGCTATTTATCTTTGCTTGATAGAAGGGACTGGGGTTTTAACAACTGAGGTTTAGTCTTTGGATCTGTCATTTCTATTCTTGGCTAAATTCAATTTCTATTGAAGAATATTTGTTGAATCTCCTTAATTTGTTCTTTGAATAAATGACAAATATAAGAGGGATGAAGGCAGGAAAAAAAAATTAAACAATTGCTTATGAAAATGAGACATTGTAATTAAATTTAAACATAGTACTTAGTATTATTTAAGGCAGCTTTTTTTTGTTTAACCTTGTTAGGAGATGGTTTTTCCCTGAAATAAATTTTACATTTCAGTCCAGGTATCAAACCATTATTAGTCTGAGAATTCTCAATTCTCAACTCTGGCCAGTGGGATATTGCACAACTTTTGTGGTCTAAAGACTTTTGTTAGTGTGTCAATAAATTGGTAAATTGGGATGGCACGTTTTTTTACCTAGGCTGTAGGCTAGATTAATCTAATCTAATCATGCAGGCTTCCTCCTCTGGCAAGGGGAAAAGAGAGCATCTCCAAATGGCAGATCACTTTCTTAAGGGTTTCAGATTGGCAGGTTAAATAGCCTTCTGTGGGTGCCTCTCTGCCTGCTCTGAGCATGGAGCAGGAACTAGAAGAGTACTTTTGATATCTGTACTTACTACTAGATGAATAAAAATAGAGAGATGAATAAAAATAGAGAGATGAATAAAAATAGAGAGATGAATAAAAATAGAGAGATGACCTCATTCCTTAGCTCGAGCCTTTAATTTACTAGCTTTGGCACAAACTGTTTCACTAATTACTAGGAATTACTCCCATATTGCAGGGGGGAAAACCCAACAAAATTAAAATGGAAATTGTAGAATGTGTGGCACTCCAAAAATTACTGTTCCAGGTAAGCAGTTTTATATAAAATGGGAGATCAGAAACCAATTTAAAATGAAAGAGAGGGAGAAAAAATAATCTCTGCACCCTGTACAATTTCAATCTCATAAGAAACCAACTATAGCTGGTTTGGTTCTACTTTGAAAGGTACATAAAAACATCCCAAAAGGAAATCTCATTACACTATGACAATAATAAGAACACTTCTAAGATGACCAGTGGAGCAATTCTAGAGAAATAGCTATGAAAGTACTGAGCAGAGAAAAAAGTGGATGGATTTGCTTACTTTTATGCAAAAATGTCACTGGACAGGTTTTGTTGGAAACAGGGGGAGGCTCAGCTCTGCAGACCTCTCCATTTAGCAGGAGGGAGGACCTGTGTCACACAGTGTGCACTGCCTCATATTCATCAGTCATCCAGAAAAAATCCAAAATAGTTTGGAGATGGACTTTGCTGGATGGCTCTGAAAGGTGCTGGAAACCCCCCAGTAACCGAGGGGGGCACAGTGAAAGGCTTGAGACTAAAACCAAGGAGAGACGCATCTCTGGTTTGATCCATTCTTCTGATGATGCCAAAGTGCTCCTCAGCTCCTCTGAAACAGGATTTAACATTTCCACATCACTGCAAAGGTCCAAATGATTTCTCCAGTGAACCTCAAGAAGAAAGAGACACTGTTTATTGGCCACAGACACATGTATCCCTGCCCCATGGCACTGCCCTGGCACATCAGCCATGTACCCCATGGCCCCTCACCCAAAGCCCCTTTGTTTCTCAAGAGCTGAGTGTTGCATTTCACCAGCATCTCAACCCAAAAGCTCTCTGACATGTTTTATTTCTTTTCTCTTAGAAGGCAGGACAAAAAATTCTGCAGTGTTTGTCCCTAGCTATCAAACAAATGCACAATTACATTATTTGGAGTGGAGATGGGGAACATTAAGGCTATTCCAATTATAAATCCACCCTACTCTTTACTGAAACCTGTCATCACACAAAAAGAAAAGCCGTATTTCAATGTGATATTTTGTAAAATGGTAATACTGTGTGATAGTGATACGATTGCTGCAAAGGCTGTATAATTGGATGATTTAGGATATGCAGGGCTTTTGAAATTCACTGGGCTTGTTCCTTTCTCTAAGATTGCTAACACTTTTATTTAAGTCTTTCATTTTACATTAATGGGTTCATTTTACAAAATCCCCTCTTTATGCTAGTATTAGAAGAAAAGTCAGTTGGGCCAATTCACTTTCTCTGTACTGTTTATTAATGCACATCCTTCCACATGTCCCTGCATTCATCTCCACTCTAGCTGAAAAAACCTATTTATTCTGTTGTATTTCCTGGAGATCTTTTCCTGCTCTCATTAATTTTTATTGCCTGATCTGGACCACTTTCTGTTCTGATAAACAACAGGCAAACAGAACAGAAGTCATATTCCTAGTAAAGTGGACAGCAAATTCCTCGAAAGGAAAACATAATAACCCCATGTAGTTTTTTTTTCCACTCTGTCTGTTACACAGTCTGGCACTTGAGCTGTTTTTTTAAATCACTAACTACATCAGCTGGGGGTTTTCTGTGTTCTGTCATCAGTCACATCTAGCCTTTTCCCCCCATCCCATCTGCAAATTAATCCAGCATCCCCTGGGGTAAATTCATTGTTCAAATCATTCCTGTCAGCAGCTTGTGAAGGTCTTGGCTGGCTCACCAGTGCAAACACTGATCCCAGACCTTGTCACCTCAGCTGGGACACAGCTGCTCAGTGCCACGCCAGGCTGAGTCCTGTCCCACGGCGAGGGCCAGGCCACCCCATGGCACAAAGATACAGTGAATTTTGTCTCTCAGCAAGAGATAGGATCAGGGCTTGCTCTCATTCATCATCCAAGAGGGACAGAAGTACTTTTTGACTCCACTGCATGCTGTAACCTAAAAGGGTTTTGCTCCCCCTAACACACACCAAAAAACAGACCTTAGTTAATTGTTCTTCCCAATCTGCCTCCTCTAAGGGGAAATAGGTGGTGCCAATGAATAATTAATTGAGTATTTGCATACTTTCTTTTTTTTCCCCCCATGTTAAATGTTTGATGTAATTTGCCAACTATGGATCTATTGTCTTTTTGAGATGATTTATACTCTGAGCAAATAACTCCATGGCTCACCTACAGAAGGTGTAAGTGCTGGCCTGTGGAACAGCGCCAATTTCAAAACCAGCTATTTCCTTTCTCTTTTGATTACAAGAAAAAGGTGGCAAAATCTGTTTGCTTTGCCTATCTCCTTTATTTCAGGCAAGTTGTTTCCACAATTCATTCATGGCATCAGAACTGAGCTCACAGGAGGGACACAGCCACAGCTCCTGAGGAGCTCTTCCCCTTGGAAGTGTGGAGACATGGTGACCACTGAGAGATTGGACTCACTTCAAGCCTCAGAGTGTTGGTTCTGTGTGACAGAGCCTCAGCATCCTCATGGGAAAAATAATCCTGCCAGGCTGGCTGAGTTCAAAACTGACAGCAAAAACGCTCTGGTCAATTTTTTGTTTTCAATCTGAATACCACTGAGGTGAAGCTCAACTAAACAACATATAGGCTTGGCCTCAAGTAACTATGCAGAATAAGAAAAATTGTTCTCACTGGGATTTTTAGGTTACAGGAGTTATTTCAGTGCTTTTACAAGATTGTAAGGATAATGTTTGAGAATAATCCATTTGCTAGTTTATCTGCTGAGTGCTTGAGTAGAGAAAATTGTGTTTTATGGTGTTTGAGAGAATCCAGAAAGCAGTTCAATGTCAACTTTTCTGCTGAGGCAATCCAGTCTTCCAGATTAAATACTGATAAACATGCCAAAGATACATAGCTCTTGATAAATGCTAAAGCCTATCATACTTTAAGTAATTCTGATGATGACTACTTTGCCACTAATTCAAAACAACACCTGTCATTGTGTTTGAAGTAGGCAAAGTGCTGAAACAACAGTGCTGGAAGCTGTGCTCCTTTATTCAGAGACATCTTACAGGGACACAAGTGCAGCATCAGCTCCTACAAACCGACTCATCTTCATGTTTCCATGTCTTATTGGAAAGGCTGTGGCTTTCAGGGCGTGAAAAAAATCCTCTTTTCTCATCCCTGATCTCTCTGCCAAAACAGGGAGTAGCAGAGTGCTTCTACAGTACCAACTTTTGCCAGAGGCCTCCTTGACTGTGGTTAAGTAACACAGAATAACATCCATGATACCGTGTCCCTTTGTGACAGCTGTGGGTGAAAACTAGCAAGGGGCAGCAACCTTTGCTTCTAACCTGTGCAGAAGATGGTTCATTCACAGCCCTCTCATGCTCTGCCTCTCCAAAATGCTGTGTGCTGGACATCCCTGTATCACCTGTCACCTTCCTTAATGATACAACTAATCTCTCTGGTCCTGTTTGCAATGTATCAGCCACTATGCCTCTCATATTCTTCTGGAACAGTGAAAACCTAAAAGCTAACTTGCCAAGAAGACATGTCAAAAGACACATACCAAGAACCAGTGGGCTACAGCATCCAATTCCACTGCATTTCCATCCCCATCAGATCAGCCATGGGTTTGCCATGCTCCTCGGTGCTGAAGCACACGCTGGAAGCCTGGGAGGAGAGCAGGGCACGCTGGCACTGTGAGCACAGGAGGGCTCCCCATCTCACACTCATACTCCAGGGATCTGCCCCAGGCAGGGCTGGTGGAGCTCTGCACACCCTCTGCCCTCAGCCTGGGGTGGTGTCACTGCACACACCAGCAAAGAGCTCCAGAGTTTCCATTGTTCACATGACCAGTGCTAATTTACTGCTTAATTACATCTCAGTGAGAAGCAGAAACATTACAGAAAATATTACTGATGTCAGATGGGGCTAGCTCTGGCAGGGGTGCAGAAACCTATACTTGAAGCAAGACATTATCAGAGCAGATTGTTTTCCCTTCTTCTATTTTAAATAATATATTGTTCTTTAACTAGAATCTAACAACCACAATACAAGTTTAAATACAAAGCAACAATTATAGATTAATTAAATGACACATGATTAAAACAAATCATTTCGAAGACTGATAACTTTGCAACTCATTTTATGTTTCTTAATTCCTGTTCTTCAATGTGGTTTGCAAAAATCAATAGGCAATTAATTAACCTTATACCATTCAGTCAAAACTAAAAGAACTTGAAACATTTGAGTCTATTTGTTAACAATTCTATTAGACAAAATAGCCAAAGCCCCAACTACATTTTCATAACAAAATTTCTTGAGGACAGTTTCCGTCCCCAGATTCTCACTAAAAGAGAATGATTTGGAAGAAGCCAGATTTATCCTGAGGGACAAAGGAGGTCTCTGTCACATGAAATTCCCCCAGGATAGTGTGAAAAGATGCTGTCACTGGCCTTCACCCAGCCACGACCTCTCCAGAGATGAGCAATGATCTCCTAGCCTCTGCTGCAGAAAAATAATTCCCAATGGGCCATTATACTCTGTGCATTGAGGTGCAAAGCCAAAAAGCTCCCTTTAAAAAAAAAAAAAATCTGAAGTCAAAGAGAAGAGGAGAAATAAGAAGTCATGACCATGAAAAGGATGTGGCAGCTAAAACTGTGTCACTTAAGGGACTTTGCAGTAGCAAATTAAAATACTTCTGGTACACAAGCACGCAAATATAATACCAGTTAACAATCAAAAATGCAACACCTGAGCCGTAATTCCAACAGACAAGATCTGGAAACCATCTGACCTCATACTTACCTTTACCTGCTAAAGCTCCTGATGGAGAAGTAGAGGTGTTTGGGGGGCTCATAACTAAGCTGCTGGGCTGGAGATCTCCAGCATGGCTCACCTCACACCCTCCCATTCACAAGCTGGAGCTGCAGTGTCACCAGGAGCACCTGAAGATGAGGATGCAGAGACCCCCTGTCCACCCAGTCAGAAACTGCCCCTCACCCATACATGAAAATCTCAGTACTGGGGACCATTAGTAGCAGGCAATAAGCCTAGTAAGGGATGTATACAGGAAAACAACTTTAAAAAGCACTGTAGGATTGAAAGTCTTCCCTAACAAAATGCTGGATGTCAGCCTCATTACATTACAGATTAGCATTACAACTGAAATGTGCTTAGAATTATGTCATATTTTTGTAGATTCAGAAACCTCAGGAGCATTAGACAGTCATCAGGACACTTCTCCTAAAATGCAACCCATAAAAAAGTTCTCATTTTCCTCAACCCACTGGAGAAAAAGGTAACAGCTTTATTGGTACTCAGGCATCACACATAGGTCAGGGAGAACACATGGGCAACATGTTATTACAGCATTTATGGGCATTTTTCCCAGCAACATTGACCAGTATGGAACACAGGACACTGACCCAGGTGTGGACCTGGGACTATCCTGGAAGGCAGTTCCTACATCCACAAAATAGTGACAACAGCCCACTACTGAGAATCTCTCACAGACATCTGTTAATTATTTTATGACACACAAAGCCAAGACAGAAAAAATACCAGGGACACTGCTTCCCCAGTGGCAATTTATGGCACCACCTTGGTATCTGCAGGCAGAGACAACCACTTAGCTCTGAAAGCAATCAGAACCTCCAGGTAATGAGTCTTCAGGACTGCTGTGAGCTAAAACATAGTACAACCTCCCCAGCTTTCAAAGGTGATGGAATTTGGGGTGTACTGTCTTGGTGCTCCTTTCCACCTAAGAGAAAAACACCACCTCCTTTCAGTGTGGACTTGGCACCTCAGTCATGCCCATGTCATGTTCCCATGGTCATTGTTGGGTAGGGCTGGGGGTGCTGCTGCCACACAGGGTGTCAGATCAGCTTTTGGGTCTGAGCAGGCACTAACCTCAGCTCAGTCATTGGATGTATCAGTGTGTTCTCAACCTGCATCCAATGTACTGCTTAGAGCCACCCTAATGCAGCTACTGACACCCACACAGAGGGGAGTGCAAGGTGGAAAGGGCAGACTGATGTGGTTAGATAGGGAAAAGCTGATCGGAAGATCTTGCCATGTACGGGAAGATAGGGCCCCTTTTTCTCCAAAGTTCTCTAACCCATAATAATATGGTGATGATGTAAGCATAACTCGGTCATATAAAGCCGTGCTTAACCAGAAATAAACGCTCTTCACCGTCCACCACATTGGTGTTTGTTTGTGATTAGCCCGACAGGCCTGTACGTTAGCCATCGTGTCACTCACAAACCGGGTCGCTACACCTCATCTGAGGCAACACATAGTGGTGCCGAAACCCGGGACCACTCCCTGATACACAAGTTCGAGTGGCCGGATTTCAGGAGTCTAGCTGGATGCTGAGGGACGGCCGGAGCAGCAGGACCGACTCCAGGGGGGAGGACGCTCCCGTACTGCCGAGATGCAGTCGATTGGCAAGGTAGTTTCGCAGCTGCATAAGCAGTGGGGTATTGACTGCACATCAAGGGACTTTGAATGCGTGGTTACCAGATTACTAGAATTATGTGCCATTGATCATCCCGTAGATATTCTTCACCCAGATTGCTGGGTTAGGTGTACTAAGGCACTCATGGATGACGTGCTGTGCTTTAAGTCCAGCAAGTGTCTTAGGAGCTGGGCAAGAGTTATGCAAGCACTGCGAAAAGCGCTTCAAGAGCAGGAAACTTGGAAGGCAGCTCAAAGCTGTCTAAAGGTTACACCACGGGTGGGGGTAGGAGCTGCCACTCAGACCACGTTTATTGATTGCCCCACCGATTCTAACTGGCCATCCAATGATGACGGCTGACCTGAGTCACCGTCCTGCCTGTCCGGTCCTAATGCGGGTTTGGTCACGGAACATAATCTGCCGCCGGGGCGTACCGATGCCACTGAGCCACGGGGCGCTCCCGACACTGCAGGCCCAGGAGATGTTGGGGAAAGGCCTCCGCCATACGCGCCGCAAAATGGCTCTAGGGAGAGGAGCGAGGGGTGGAGCGAAGGGTGCCTAACGTGCACGGACATACACGATCGGGAGTCTAAGGGGAAGCGGGAGGATAGCGCCGATGGCAAAGGGGAGGAGAGCCCACAGTCCAATCAGGGAGCGTGCCCTAGAGTATCTCCTTGTAAGGAAAAGAACTTGCTGGAAGGAAGGCGGAGAAAGGGAGGGGAGAAACCCGTCCCTGGGAAAGGGAGAGGGCAGAGTCCCACCAAAAAGCATCGCAGCCCGGAAGCCCACTGCCACTCGACTTCCACCTCCGATTCAGAGAGGGACGGGGGCCACAGGCGGCACACGCGGGAGACAGCGGCACACACTTAAATATGCATCTAGCGCAAGCTCTGACTCAGACTCAAACTTTGAAAACATGCAAATAAATTTTAGTAAGCCTAAAAGATCTGTGGCATCATTCCCATGAGAATCCATGCCACTCACAGACTGGAAGGAGATCCAGAGGGCATGTGCTGATGGGCTTCTCCCACAGTGCTAGCATTTCCTGTGAGAGAAGTGAATGGTCAAAAGACCTATTCCCCAGTTAACCCCAAGGACGTGCAAGCAATTGTTAAAGCCATTTCTGAGAGAGGAATAAATTCTGCTATGGTTTCTACTTTAATTGATGGTGTTTTTGGTAATGACGACATGTTGCCTTTTGATATCAAACAAACATGCAGAATGATTTTTGATGGCGCTGGGATGATAGTATTTAGGCAAGAGTGGGAGGACAATTGTACAAAAGAGCTAGCAAAAATAGCAGGGGACAACCATCAGCTACAGGGGTCCAGCTTACAACGACTGACAGGCAGGGATCCAACAATGGTCACACCTCAAGCTCAAGCCCAAAACTTGGGAGCCCCAGAGGTCGCAGTCACAACTCGTGCAGCCCGAGAAGCCATTCGTACTGTCTGCAGGGTAGTTGCCAAACCTGCCCCATGGTCTACAATGAGGCAGAAACAGAGTGAAAGTTTTACTCAATTTGTAGACCGGCTCCAAGCTGCCGTAGACGCTTCCAACCTGCCGGCAGAGGCCAAAGGCCCAGTTGTCACCGACTGTCTACGCCAGCAATGCCATCTAGCCACCAAAGAAATTTTGCGCTCACTGCCACCCGACTCAAGTATTGCGGCGATGATTAAACATGTGGCAAGGGAGGAACGCCTAGGCTCAGTCCACGCCGCTGTAGCAGAGGTCATAGCTGTTCAGAGCCAACACAACCGTAACCAGCCAACCTCTGGCCCACCAAAATTGCTCAGCTGGGAGAGCGTTAGACTGAAGATCTAAAGGTCTCTGGTTAGATCCTGAGTTTCGGCAGAGCTTCAGCAGACACTCGAACAGCGTAGCCGACAACGTTCTCACCAAAACTGGTTTAACTCGATGTTCAACCAGTCCCCATGGATTGTTACCCTCATATCCACATTAGCAGGACCAGTTTCAGTTGTTGTGTTTGCACTTGTATTTGGTCCTTGTCTCCTTAATAAGTTAGCCCAGTTTGTTAAAACCCGTTTGGATAAAATTGACATTTTATATTTAGAACAGAGAGAGTTAACCTGAGTTTGCGGACAGTTAACCGGGTCGCTACGCATCATCTGAGGCAACAGCAGACCCAGCATCCCCCTGCACTCAACTCAGCTTAAGCACCTCAAAGTAGACTTGGTCAAGACGATTATTGGAGAAGATGGTTATACTGACACTTGGGATGTCTCACTAGCACTCTCTACATTGATCTGAGCAACAAGCTGAATATGACCTCATTGCTTCTTTGATGAAAACTCAACATTATATGAATTTGAAACAAAGGAAATACACTAAATCACTAAGAGCAAGTGCCATACAAGTGCAGTTGGATGGAAGTTAGATGCATTGGCTGCCTGTGAATTTTAGTTTGTGTCTGTGTATACATATTTTTGTGCTTTTGTGTATAAAATATGCAAGGATATCCAGAGAAAGAGGGCACAAGGCATGCTCAAAAGTCAGACTTGAAATAGGATTTTATTGTATTTTTCAACTTATTTGATTATACCATTATCAAAAGTCAAGGTTGGGATTGTTTTGATTAACTGACCTAAACCTTTTCTTCTGTGTGGTAGTGTTTTAAGGACATATTAAGAAAAACTCACCATTAGCCAAACTTTAGACAATACATATGATCTAATTATTCATTGAGTCAAAATAGAGATTAAATTACATTGATAAAGATGTCTTTTCCAACCCTTGTTTTCTCTCACCCCTGAAATGAGTATAAACACTTATAGGTGTGTCTGTCTCATCTCTGGGGGGAGATATACTTAATATTTCTTAGGTGATTTTACCTTTTGGACAATGTCTGTGTCACTATTTATATTATGATTTCTCACCTGATTATTCCTTATTTCAGAGTTACCATACTCTGCCTGGAAGCATGTTTGGTAGTCTCCCTTTTCAAGGGTATACAGAGGACTAAAAGTTTATTTTCACAAAGTATGTGGAGTGATTTTCTCTGCTAAATATCAAAACAACATTCAATTGGGAGAATTAAGCTTATGAAAGAGATGTTAAGGCAATGTCAAAGATCTTTTAGGAAGACAGAACTTCTATGCAATAACAACATGGTTGGATTAACTTTACAACAAAAGGAAATTGGACTGGATTTCTACAGAGTCAGTTTTGTTATTCTAGCTAACAATATGATTAACATTGAATGAATAGTAAAGGCCTCATTCATGCTTCACTTAGCCCAAATTAATGTGACTGATTACCCAGCCTCTCTGTACTGGCAGAAATTCCTGTGTCTCCTAGGCTCATTTATCCACAAAGTCTCACTTCTAAGGGAGTTGACCCCAGGTAGAAAAAAACAATAGCTGAAGCCTTTGAAGCTTTTGCACTTCATTGCCTTTTCCTCTGGACAACCAGCTCCACCTTCATGTTTAAGTGGGTAAAAGTCTACAGCCCCAAAGATCCAGCTGAGCTCCCTTGTAGGCGTACAGTTTGACAGTAACTTCAGGAATTGTTCCTTTCTCAGGGAGGTTAATTTTTTTTTCTTAAATTAATCCCATGCTCCACATTGCCAATGACCAAACCATCCTAGGCAGAGGTTAGAACTAGGCTTGGGATTAGTTGCTTGCCCTCGTTGAGGACCATCCCTGACTCCCCAGGGTGCCATGAATTAAAGCTGCTGCTGAATAATCCCTTTCTGCCAAGCACCTGAGGAACCTGAGAAGGCCATATGGGCTGTGAAAATGACAATATGCACATCAAACACTGTTTGTGTTTGCGGTGAAAAACAAGTCAGCACAGACTGACATCAGTGTCAGCGTGATGAGGGCTGCAGAAAAAAAATGTAAGCTGTAGGTTTATCCTACCTAAGAGGTAGAAAACCAGGCAGGAGCAGTTAACCTCCATCCCTCCTGCTGCCACTGCCCCACCACACCAGTAATACTGGAGCAATCTGCTGCCTAGTCAACATGGAGAGCCTTGACTTTGCCTTCTCCTTCTTTGCTTCTCCTCATCCTCGCCCAAGTACAACAGAGATGAAAACTGGAGGCAGTGAAAGCAGTCCACGTGCATAAGCAGGCAATTGTCCCTCCGGGAGCTCGCATACTCCTCACATTAACCCTCAAAATACCTTCCGTTTCCACCAGAGGAGCCTGACTTTCACAAATGCACAGAAGGCACCTGCAAGACTGAGTGCCTTTGTGGTTTCAAGACTTGCTGGTGCTTGGATCCAGCACCCATCCCCCACCAAAAAAGCCTTCATCTGGATTTCTAGAGCTGGACTGAATGGGGAGCCTAACCCCAGCTCTATCCTTATGCATTCATGGCTGACTGAAAGGGAATCCATCAAGGATGTAATGGCATTGCCAGGGATCTCACTGGAGTATTTGCACTGACCACTGGGGATCTTACTCGCCAGCCTTCAACTTCTGTCTCTTTAATCACCAGAAAAATGACCATACTCTCTTAAATGCTACCGATTCTCCTGCTGAACAGAGTGCAGGGCAGTCAGTGCTGTATTAGGGGCAAAGCAGAAGTGGCTGACCTGAGTGCAACCTGGAGGACACAAAATGGGACAAAAGCATTGAGTCAAACCAGCTGCAGCTTTCTTGGCTTCTGCTACTGGCAAGGTACTGGGAGAGTGGCACCCAGAGATAGTTTTTGGGAGCCAGAGGAAGACTGGGAAGTGTGGGAAGAGGAGGACTGAAGAAGGCTTTGATGGTCTCTGGGTGGGAGGGCAGGAAAGCATGTTGCTCAGAGTGAAAATCCAGAGGAAATTCTGACACACCTTGAGGTGTCACATAATATTGTCACAATACTTCAACTTTTAAAGGCAGTCAAAGGAGTTGAATGCTCTACACAATATAAGGAAGTTTATCCAAGCTAGAGAATAGGACATGGATCCTACCACTGGTGAAGTGAAGGCAGCATCTCATTTTTCAGTGCATTTTCCCAACAAGAGCCCCTGAAGGAAACTAATTCTGGTACTAGTCATTCAGTAAATTACTTTGAATGCAATTCTTAACACTGTAAGCTAGGTAAATCTTAACTGCTGTGTTACTTCAGATACACAAAATCCAAACCCAATCTCATAGCAAGGCTTGACATTAAACCAATTACTGCTGACTGTGAAACACATGCATATCTTGGAGGCTTTTGATCTTTCAGAATGGATGACAGAAGCTTCTCCTTGCAACACGCTCCATACTGAAGTGATCTGGCTGTGGTGCCACGACTCTGAACACTGGAATGCACTGCAGACAGTTTGACTGACAAAAAAAAGCTTTACTCTTTACATTGGTCACTGCTTTGAGCAGTGGAAACCACCATTTTAGTCCATTTTCACAAACTCATGCGAGAAGAACAGGAGGAATTACCGAATACCATCTTTAAATCACATGCAGTTGTCACTACTGGTAGCTCCTGCATGACAGTGTCTGAGTCTCCTGAAGATCTTTCTGGCATCTGTAATGCACATGTCACTGGCAACCAGAACCAAGCCAAAGCTCCCCCGAGTCCTCTAAGACAAACAAGAGAAGAATGGGAAAGTATCCCAATATTCTTCCTGGCAAAACTCTACAGAGGCTTAACTTTTATCACCATCATGTAGAGTATGTCTGCAAAAGCAAACGAAACAAAGAAAGGAAAATAAAAGGTTTCTCCAAGAATATGCATGTAATTTTCATAGCAAAGTCCTTGGGTCATGCAAAGGACAAAGCTGTGACAAAGCTAGGTGATACAACCCCATGTTTCAGCCCTATATGCTCTAAATATTTCACATCTAGCAACATTTATGTGTACTCCCAAAAGTAAAAATCAAGAAATTGTTACAGAAATGAGCATTCAAACATACACATACCTGTTCGACCCTTGACTGGGAAAAATAAAGTTTGTACATTAAATTGGAAAGCCCCATAGTCCAGAATATGGTTCCAGAATGAAAGCAATTGAAAGAAAATTCCATTCCAATAGATTGTATTGTCATAGATGCCCTTAGCTAAAAGAAAATCCATGTCTAATTTTAAAGATTTGTCATTAGGACATATATATGTGGTAGTCTCAGCAAGAGATAGGAAAGGTGATCAGATTTTCTTACTTTTTCTGGTGGTGTTTTTTTCATGGTAGTTAATTCATCTACAAACTTAACTCTTTGCATGAAAGGTTTTGTAGAACTTACTGACTTTGTGCTTTTGAAGATTATCCTGCCACAGCCAGTAACACAGAGCACTGTTTTGATGATGGTGATGATGTTGGAAACCAGTAAGATAACCATTCTGCGTCCTGAAAGAACACACAGCTTCTATGAGCATTTCTAGAAACAAAATAATAACAGTAATATGGCATTCAAGAAGAATGCAGAATTCTTTCAGAAGAACACTAAAGGACATTTAAACCATGCTGAGATGCTGGAGCATGTCCAAGGAAGGACAAAAAGGCTGGTGAAAGGTCTGTAGTACATGTCCTATGAGGAGGCTCTGAGGAAGCTGGGGCTGTTTAGCCTGAAGAAGATGAAGTTCAGGTTCAGACCTTATCACTCTGTACAACCACCTGACAGGAGGTTGTAGCCAAGAGAGAATTGATCTCTTCTCCCAGCAACCAGCAACAGGACAAGAGAATACAGTCTTAAGCTTCACCAGGGGAGGTTTAGATTGGACATCAGGAATAAATTCTTCACAGAAAGGGTGACTGGGCATTGGAATGTGCTGCCCAGGGAGGTGGTGGAATCATCATCCCTGGAGGTGTTTAAGGAAAGACTGGATGTGGCACTCAGTGCCATGGTCTGGTGGACAAGGTGGTGTTATGTCATAGGTTGGACTTGATGATATCAGAGGTCTTTTCTAACCTCATTGATTCTGTGATTCTGTGGGTTTGGGGAGAACAAAGAAAGGATTCAAGTCCTGGAAAGACAAATATGATAACAGAATCCAGAGTAGGATACATATGGGATTAATTACACAACAGGACAATATACACAAATGCATTTTCACACTGCATTATATGCTATCTTTTTTCTAAATCTAACGGGTTTCCCTCTCTGTCGCACACATACAGTTTTCCAGGCTGGCTATTACAAGGACAGAAGTAATTTACCCAAGGTAACTCTGCCAGGAAATCCCTCGGGATGGATGAAAAGCAGGAGCTCTCCAGGGCCTCCTGCCTGGAGCCCTTTGATCTCAGCCGCATGTCCCAGCTTGGCACAGGCAGGGACTGCACATGGTGGCCCTGTGCCAGTCACACTGTGTGTCCATGACTCCTGGCAGAGAAAGCGTGTCATTCCCAGGAAGGAAAACCTCCTCTGGATGCCAGGGGAACCAAACGAAATTGCTCCTGGCAGGATGCAGAACAGGGATCGTTCGAGCACAGTGGACCCAGGTATCAGTTTGCAGAGTCAGAGATTGAAAAACTGACAAGGCAGACATGACTGGGAGGAGGAGGAGGGACAGACAGAGAGATCTCCCCCCTTGCAAGCCAAATATACTGCTTTTGGCAAAAACAGGATTCAGATTTAATTACGAGGTACGAACAATCTTAGAATCCCTAAAGGAAAATCCGGAGTTGTTCACTGCAGGAATAAACCACCAAATTAATTTTTGTCAGTGCTTGCATAATCCAGGCTAAGGCAGAACTAACATTAGACTTAAATTTTCTTGTAGAGCAAATCTTTGCCTTATCCTGGAAGGGATTAAATATCCATGAACATGCTCAGTTGTGGTATCACAAACAAATAGGTTTCCTGGTAAAATAAACATGCGAAATAGGTTTTATTGAGCTTATTTCATAAACCGGGACAGGCAAACTCCGAAGGGCTGCCACTGAACCCAACCTTGCAGCTTCACTCTCAAACGGACAGGAGACACATTGAATGCCAAATGGGAACATCTGGCTTCCATGATCAGCAAACTCTTCTCCCCACAGCCTCAATTTCTCCTTCAGAAAGATACAAGGTACTTTGTTTTCCATGTTTTAGCAGAGGACAGAACAACAGAGCAAAGCAAGTTTGTCAGCTAAACATCTGCTTGGCTATGTAACATTCAAACCAAAAGCTTTCAACAGTGTTAAGAGACAGAAAGACTCCCCGTTGAGCTGCATGTGCCTTCCAAATTTGGACAACGGGGACACTGTTTCCAGTGCTTCATCACCCTCATCCTAAAGAACCTCTTCCTTATATCTAATCTGAAGCTCCCCTCTTTAGTTTAAAAACATTACACCTTGTCCTATCACTACAGGTCCTATCAAACAGTTTGTCCCCATTTTCCTTAGAAGTCCTTTATAGGTATTGCAGAGCTGTGATAAAGTCTCTCTAGAGACCTTTGAAACCTCCTTTTGTCCCAGATGAACAACCCCAACTCTCTCATCTTTTCCTTACAGTGGAGGTGCTCCGATCATTTTTGTGAATGTAGTCTGGACTTCCTCCAACAGGTCCATATATTTTCTGTCCTGGATCCCCAGAGCGGGATGCAGTGTTTGTTACAGGTGGGGTCTCACCAGAGCAGAGGGGCAAAATCCCCTGCCTTGCTCTGCTTTGGATGTAACCCAGAATACATTTGGCTTTTGGGGCTTCAAGCACACTTTGTTGCCACATATTCTGCATCTCATCCACCAGGCCCCCACATCCTTCTCCACAGGGCTGCTCTCAATCCCTTCATCCATCAGCTTGTATTGGTACCAAGGTAATCACGGCAGCCAAATAAACACAATCAGAAAAGAATAGAGAAATTTTACAAGACGCTGTGCACACATGTAAGCAGGAAAGGACCATGAGACTTGGGACACCTCATAGTACAAACCTATAAATACCTCACCAGCTGATGCAAGTGAAGCTGTTTTGGCTTGCACAAGAGTAAAACCGCCTGCCACTGCTTCAGACATGAAAAAAGGCTTGTGGGTCCAAGCCCATGTCTGTTAGATCAGTTGATACAGCCGGAAAGCACAGACAATACCTGCTCTAACCCCCAAGCCTCACCTTGCTCACATTCACTGTGTCAAAGCACAGTGAAGTTCCAAGAACCAGGCACATAGTTCTGCCAGGACTTGGAGGGGAGTCATGGGCAATCCTAGTGCCCCACAGTCCTGCCTCACAGATGACACCCCACTCCAGAGACAAAATAGCCCTGCCAGCCTGAGGGCTGCTCTGGACCAAAGCACTGTAACTATTTGTGAGGGCCAGGCTGGGACAGTGAGTCTTGGCAGCCCCTCCCCAGGCACACACCAGGCTGCTCAGCAGCAGCTTGTCTAGCTCAAGCCTGCCATCTGCACCCTGCGTGTGTAAATATGCCCTCTGCAGCTGTGCAGCCCCTCTGGATGTTTCACTGACCTATATTCCCACATGTGCACCTCCCAGAGCAGCACCAGTGCTCTGTAAGCCATTTCTTCCACACATCACAGCAGTTTCCTTCTGTGCCCACCCATCACCTTGCACACTGCAAAAGGGACAACTTCCAGTATGACCTCAAACCTCAGACAAAAGCACAGCTCTTTGGCTGAGAATTTAGGCATTGCCTCAGCTCTGACACACTCACCAAAGGAGTTTGAGAGATGGAGCAGCACAGCTCAGTTCACCAGATGTACAACTGTGTCTGAACAGCAGTGGGCCAGTATGTCAGGCACTGCAGGAGCTCACTAAACAGGCCCATTAGCCAGAAAAATAGGGCACTCTGCCAATTAAATTATTAACCTCCAGGCATATTTGCATGCATTGAACATACTCAGCTTTTCCAGTTTTGCTCCTTTTGCTACACTCAGTGACCCATACATGTCACAGCACTCTATGTGGCTAGGAAAACATTCTTATAACATTTTGTAAGTGAAGAATAGCAGACACTAGGTCCTGCAGAATGTCATATGGCGAGTCAAGGGAAGCGCCTGGAGAAACACCTCCTGACTCCCTAAGCAGTGCTCAGTCCATCACATCACATTTCAGTGTAGGGATATTCATCAGCCACATGCTGATAAAGTTCTACAAGTACAAACAAAGGTACTAAGTATGAAATACTAAAGCATGTGGGATTTTTACCTAAGTGAACTGTCTCTCTGTTTTCTGTTCAACTTCTTACATGGATGAAGTTATATGCACCTTAGAGCCTTCATAGGCCATGCTTTAAGAAGTAAAAAGATCTTGCATTTCAAAATCTTTATAAATAAAAATAAAAAAGAATAAAAAATAATTGTTCAACTCACATGGTACTATTTCCCTCTCCTTTCTCTCTGAAACAAATGCGTGCTCCCAATCAATGGCATTCTGGGCTCTCTTGCATGGGGTGAATCACCCTGAAGTTCTATCAAAATGCACAGCAGCAGCACAGGCCCCAGAGGCATTGTTAGATCCTCTGGCTATATTTACAGTCACAAATTTTTGACTGTAGTTACAGCTGAAGGAGTGACATTCTTTCATTCCTCAGGTAAAACTAATTCATATTTTAAGCATGTCAAAACTTGTAAAAATCACTAAATCATTTAAATCACAGCCATAGGTGTTTTTTTTCCCAAAGTTTGAACAAGGGAAGTACAGACATAAGCATGCTGGGGGAAGCTCTGCAGCGTAGGAAACTCCTAAGTACAGGTCCCACTGGTTTTCAATGGGAATTATGCCCTTCAGTCCCACGAATGCTTTTGAACACTTACTCCACAATGCACATCTTTCTTCGCAAGCTCCACGCCGAGCAGCACTGCCCTTTGGCAATGGGGAAGGTCTGACTGCTCTCCCGATGTAGTGCAAATAGAGAAGTGAAAGAGAGAGACAAAACCGACCTCACTTCAAATCACAGAGCAGGGTTGCCTGTATTAATCAGTTCAAAATAAGAATATCAAAGAGTGGTGCAAAATCAGAATATCAAAGAGCAGTTTCCATAAGTTGATACAGTTGATGGGCCATTTTGAGAGGCTTGGGGATGTAGAAACAACTTTTATATAGTGGGAACAAAAGCAGCAAACAAAACCACGTGTTAAAAAGCCTCTAACACTGCAGAGGTTCTCCTAGTAGTCTGTTTTGATCATCATATTTTAATTTCACACAGCTGTTAGATGAACATCATCTTAGCCATATGCTCTAGCACCATCTAGCTTGTGCCTAAGGTACTTTCTCCTCAAGTAGGGAAATCGTTAATTTGTCACATTTCCTTCAAGTATGACTGTCTGGACTTCAGTTATTTTAGTTATTTTGACATTACAATCCAAATGAAAGCAAAGGTAGTGAGTACAAAGCAGCCTCACATGTTAAAGGGGCTCCTTCATGGATCAATTCCTTCAGCTGTATGCTTTTCCATCTGACAGTTTATCTGTTCCCTCCTTTCTGTGCTTGAGTCCTGCCAAAAATACATAGTGTTAGATATTTCTAAAGTTTATGCTTCAGATTTTGTTTACTTAAACAAGGTTCCTTTGAGGAACTCATGAAGAAAAACAACTAAGGATGGGTCAAAGTAACACAAGACCAATTCTTATTAGCAAAGGAAAAAGCACCAACAATATGGAAAACAGAAGAGCTGCTGTTCATCACAGACAAGGCTAATGGTCAGTATTGGGAATGATTTTGCTCATGGAGGATTGAGGTGGCTCCCAGTGGTCCCTGTGCCCCACGGAAGTCACCTTGATGCACTCTCTGGCTCAAATGCAGGCAATGCAAGTGAGAGGAAAACCTTGAATGAACCACTTGGTGGTGTGGGAAGTGATGTTTAACTTGGATCACACAGAAAATTATACATGATTCCATTCAATACTTGAGCTGACATAAATTGTCCTGCCCAGATTCCCTAAATGAAATTCATACTTATGGAAATAGTGATAAGGACCACCATTACCCTGCAACAGATATCAGAAGACTTCTTGTAAGGCATCAAGAGGGCAGTTCTTCCCTAATCCTTGATGGAAGTGTCAGGAGAGTTTCTACACAAGTTGTGAGGGCTCTCTTGTTACACTGCTGCAGGGCTCATCAGCAATATTTGTGGAGACCTAGCTTATATTTTTGGGGTGGTCTCCTAGCTGGCTTGCCAGCTTGGAAAGCACCACGTAGCTGAACTCACTCTTATGGCACAGGTTTACACTGCAGCAGAGCATAGCAGCTTGGTGACAACTGTGAGCAGTGCCACTGGGGCAGGTCACATTGAACTAGTGCTCATGTCATCTCCCTGCTGAGCAAGAGCAGACAGGTCCTAATGCACAGTGTCTGCTCTGGCAGCCCTGGGGAGCAGCCTCAGCTCCTCCACTGTGAAGGACTTTGGCAAAAAGCAGCTGGGGCAGGCATTGATTTGGGTATTGTTCCCATTTTTGCTGAGGTAAAGCTTTAGGGAGGAACTCAGCTGGTCTGTTTTCCCGTCAGCAGCTTCACGACTAAATTAGCTAGTGAGTTACGAAGAGGTGATGCCAAAAGTGCAGCAGTGCAGGGAGCCTGGTCACAAGCAGGTGTATCTGGAGACCAAGCAAAACCCCATTCTTCTGCCAAAGACACAGCATAGCTTTGTGCACTTATGTGAAAAGCCCTTAAGGGTGTCAGTCAGGAACTTTCAACTTAATTTTGCAAACATGATAAGTCTCCAAGACTCGAGCCTTTCTAATAGAAGGCAGTGAAAAACACAGGAACCAGGCTCAGCAGGGACATTGCCCTTCAGAGGGATTTAGAGATCCCCAGCTCAGCATTACACCAGGGCAAACCATTTTCAAAAACCGCATTTTCCTGCCTGCAGGTTACAATATGCTCACAGAGGCAGAAAGCTCATTACCAGCCCTAATCTAAAGGCCATCCTCCCCGCCTCGGTGTCCGCACGACATGCCCGTGCCACCGTTCTCCTGCACAAGGGGCCGGGTCCCTGGAGCTCTCCCAGCCCCGGGAGCTGCCGGCTGGGCAGCCAGAGCAGGGCACAGCCACAGAGAGCATCTCTCCGCGGCGCTTGGCAGCACCGAGTCATCTCACAGAGGATGCTCCATCTGTCACCGCGCTCTGCAGCAGAGCTTGACCTCGCTAGCACTAAGGAAGCCCCGGCAGATTAACATTTAATGATGCTTTCAGTTTCAGCCCTTGTAGTTTTTCATCTCTCAGAGGGCAGACATGGAAGAGAAAGAAAATTGTATGCTATGTACAGCATATGACTCTTCTTTCAGCCATCTGCTTTAATATGCTTGACTTTGACAGATTCAGATTTATTTTCTTATTTCTACATTGGAAAAAAAAAATTCTACATATATCTTATTCCATAAACAGAACATTGTTGCTTCTTGTATACCCAGACCATTTTTGTTTTGATTTTGTAACCATCATACCTAATTCAGTTTAAATAAGTAAACACAGGGGATATGGTTCTTGGTAGCTGTCTGAACAGAAGCACTGAAACTAAACCTTGCCAAGACAGATGGACTAAATGAGATCCTTCATGTCCCTCTTTGTTGTCTTGAAAAACATATATATTCACATGACTTAATGCAAAAATAAATCTTTAAGGGACAGTAAAGTGAACCAGAAACACGGAGTTTCCATTATTTTCGTTAAGCACTCCTATTCTTTTTGGTTTTGGGTGGTTTTTTTTTATTTTCTGCTTGTGAAGCGTCCAGCTTGTGTTCTGTGCCCAGGAACACATGCAGATAAAGCACCTGGAGCTCTGCTATATGTGCCCAGGGGCTCATCAGTGCTGCCTGGAGCTGAAGTCACTAAGATCATCACAAACACAGAAGATGTTGAAGAAACAAAACTCTGGTACGAAAGTTCACAAAGCATATATTTAGTAGCACGGCTGAGCATTTGATGACTTAGATTAGTATTTGTAGGAAACAGTGAAAGAGGGATTTACATGAGAAAGTTTAGGGACAAAAGTGATGACCCAGAAGGAAGGAGAAACACAAAAGCCAGCAGAGAGATCCCGAGCCCATCGAACATTTCGGGAAGATTAAGGTAAGAATTTTAATTTACCAAGAGACAAGGCAATAGTCAGATCCTTAGAGCAAGCAGATCACATAGGAAAGTGGTAAGACAACTGACAAGAGGATAATTGGTACTGATTCAGCCATTGGTACTGATC
This sequence comes from Parus major, assembly GCF_001522545.3. Taxonomy (NCBI): domain Eukaryota; kingdom Metazoa; phylum Chordata; class Aves; order Passeriformes; family Paridae; genus Parus; species Parus major. Next base: position 33,555,394 of record NC_031773.1, on the reverse strand, counting down.
AGATGATGCTGTAGGGGGAACTAAATGGGAATACAGGAGGCTACAGAGGGAGAGAAGGAACTGAATACTACTACAGTCACTTCAGCAGCCAGAGCCCAGCTGTTATGTGCACTTTAGTAAATAGGATACCTGAGATGGCAAAAGTCAGAGAAAGTAAGAACTGTGCAGTCATGAGGGTAAAAACAAGGCAATTAACCTGTCCCACGCTTTCATAGTTTGTTTTTTTAAGCAGTGCCCATGAGCCTTCAGCAGCCAGCCAAGTAATGCTCATCAGCAGCCAGCCAAGTAATGCTCATCAGCACCTTACGAGCAAAGAGGTTACCTCAACAAGTTGCTAGTGCAAGTTGCTTTGCCTGAAGAAATCAGAAAACTATTGTCAATGCCTAAAAAACTGACAAAAGTAAATTGGGAAGAGAGGAAGCCACTTTTTTTGCAGCCAAGACCCTCCAAAGGAAGAAAAAGGAATTGCTTCCTGAAGTTCAAAATTGCAAAATCATAAGGTTGCAGCAGACTCCCAAGCAGCACAGAAACAGAATCATGAGTTTGCAGAAGGGGTTCCCAATAAAGGCTTACAACACCCAAAATCATTTAGAGAACAACTCCATTCACAGATAGTCAGAGCTTGTGCTCAGCTGCTCAAGTCACAGCAGATCTGCCTAAGAGGAAACTTTATTCTTCCTGGTACCATGGAAGGCCATGGGTTTAATGCTGCAGGTATTCTGTGTCTTCCTGGCCCTTCTCTGTCCTGCTCTACTGTGGGATGCATACCCCTGCACTGCTGAGAGACATGCTGAGCTGAAGCATATAATTCCTCAGAGTGAAAGAAAACCTTCTAGAAACATTTGGGGCCTTGACTCTTCAACCTGCACATCTCACATCCTCTCGCTAAACTCGAAGCAGATAGCGCAAAATGAAATCCAAAAGGAAATTTACTCTGAGTAGTAAAAATGGGTGTTTGTAGTTAAATGTAACTATGGAAATAAAAGAGTAAAGCCTTACACAAAACCAAACTCCCTGCAGCAAAACCCCAAGGTATTAGTAGGCACTGTTTATAAGCATCATCATATTGTGTTCTTTCTGCCCCAAATGAATGCACTGGCACAGTCCCCAGCAGCAACACAGAGCAGGGGTGGGAAGAGTGTAGCAAAGCCCTGTAAGCAGATCTATCTCCCTGTGCAACATTTCCAGAGTATCATCCTTAAGTGTAGGGTCTTGGCCCATGTATGGGTGCATAACTACAGGACATAGCCATTAAAACCACCACTAGATGTAAAGATATCCAGACACATCGGCAAGAATATTCACAGTCTCTAATTAACACTGTGAGAAGTCAGAAAATATACATCATGCTTAGCTACTGCCTCATTTGGTTAACAAGAGATAATTGAAAAAATATATGCTAAAGTGATTGCCTAATCATCACATCAAATTTGTTAAAAATTCAATTCACTGTGATCAAACAGTTATTTAGAAAAAAGCAACAACACACAGAGCATATTACTTGTTTGGGGTCTATCTCACCAAGTCTGAGCAAACACCCTTTGTACAAGGAATTTTACAGAGGAAGAAGATCAAAACTGTGTTCCAGCAGCTTTTGGGCTAATTTTGGGAATCAGAGTATCCTTCCTGCTGCTTCATCTCCTCCAGAATTATTCCTGTCCCTTTGCTGTGCATCTTGAGGAGTCTCTGATGTCCCCCCTTGCAGCACTACCCTGAGTCCAACCATTCTCCCTCTACCATCAAGGCAAAGGTCATGAGGGTCCATAGGAAGAGCTTGCATGACTCTGTGCCTCCAAAATGCAGGATTAGGCCTATGCACTACAAAAGTCCTCTGTCACCTTCACCACCTAATGATATTCTCTTAATCTAGGTTTTCAGTGAGGAAATGTGTCATCCAAATGCATAATGAATTATTTGTAAGTAATTTAACCCAAAGAGCTTTGTTCCAAATTCATGTCAAGCTCTGCAGATATAACAAAGTAGTCAGGACACAACTTATTTTAGCAATCAGCAATATGCTTTAGGCAGAAATCTCAACTTGTAAATACTGCATTCTAGCCCAGCAGATTTCCTTCCTGATAGACCATGACCACTTCATAATTCTAGGGCAAAACCATGAAGACTAATAAAAAGCAGAAAAAGGATTTTAATCAACACAGCCAGCTGGTCTGTGGTTTGGATTATGTTGTGGAAGGCAAAGTGTAACATTAAGATTGAATGAAAAATGGAAAGCGATGATTACCCTGCAGACTATCTACCAGCTAAATTAACATTAAACTCAAATTTGCAAATCCTGTGCTTATATTACTGCATGTAGGCAATTGTGATATATTTAACATCAACTAGAAGTTTCTAAAGCTGCCTTTAAAATAATGAGTTTTGTTTCAAATCCTTTTCATAGAAGTCACTTTCCACCCGTTACTAAGATGACCTATTTTAGATCTCATCCTTTAAAAGTATTGTGATAAGTTCATTTTCTGGAGGGAGTAAAGCAGGACATAGGATGGCTGGAAAAAAACTAGTGAGGGATGAGGAGAGGAAGCCTGCTTTACACCCAGGAGCAGGAAGATGCAGGCTTGTCCAATAGAGGGGCATGCAGCCAAAGGATGGGCAGGATGGGACTTGTGGTGTGCAGAGGAACAGCTTTGGGTGCCTGGGAGAAGGTGCCTCCTCCAGGACACAGACTCAGAGAGGCATCAGACACTGCAGCCTGACCAGCTCCTGACCAGCAGATGTAGGCTGCTGCCAGCTGCTGTGGGGTAGAGGGAGAAGAGGGGAAACAAGCTGGCTGGACCCTGGCCAAGGAGCAACAAAAGGCTTGTGTGCCATCCCCACATCGTCCTGCCCCGCCAGCCACCCAGCCCACAGAACACCATAGCAACCAGAGTTAAAATTGGGTCAGGACTGCCAGTGCAAAACCTGTTATTTTGAATATAGGGTTTGCACTGAAAATGCTGGTTCATGTGCTGTTTTGACAGAAAACATGCTGTTCAGTGAAGCTGAAGAGAGGACAGGTAACTATGCTTCTGAGGAAAGCAGTGCCCAAAGTGCTGTGAGTACATGAATTTTAATTTTTTTACTGGTACTCTACCTGGACAAGACACACTAGGACTAACTAAAGTGCCATTACACATCTTGAATCTCCCTGAGGTAGTCACTGGACAAATACAGGACTGGGAAACACTTATGCCTTGGCCTTTCCTTACAAAGCACAGTTCTTTCAGCTAAATGCATGACTCATAGCCAACAACTGCCACTCAGGTATTATGTGATGGTTTGCAGATGTTAATTAAAATTACTCTGTCCATACTAGAAGAATTCAACAAATACTATGCATGCATAAGTGAGGGTGTGTGGAAGTGTAACAGTTTCTTCCAATTACTCGATCCCCACTGTACAGAAAAAAAAACCCATACTTTTTCTGGAGAAATATTGCTGTAGCTTGAGAAGGATATTGAGTTAACATGCCAGAATCAAAGCATTCAGGCAGAAAATCTAAATCTAGACCTAGTATACTCCTCACTGGGCCAGATTTTTCTAAAGTGCTGAGCACATTGTTTTACTAGAACAGGACCTGTTTGATTAGTCCCAGACATATATAATCCTGATACATCTGAGCATCTCAGTGTGTCTAATTCATTTACCCTTACAACACTGACCCACTTCCAAATCCTCTTCCCCTCCACAAAGTAAAAACACAATTAGCAAAGTTTTATTAGTGAGCAATGGAGGCATGAAGGCTTCATCAGTGGTCCCAGGTCCACAGAGGAGCAGGACTGCATCCCAGCCTCCTTGTGTCACAGATGTTATCCAAAGATATTAGTTACAAACTAAAACTTCCCAAATATCCTGTTTCAAAAAGAAGCATCTCCTTTAAGAAACCTGAGAGACATTACTCACTATTCTTTTGTCTGGAATGAACTAAAATCCTGGCTTTTAACCTAACATCAAAACCACAAGGTGGTATGATCAGCTTCACTGTTCTGCTTACTAATAATTTTAAGGTGTTGACCAATTACAATCAAATTTGATGGAGGCTCAGCCAAATTATGTTTCTTCAACATGCAAGAAAATCTGAAGCCAGGAAGTTGAAAAATACAAAACTTTTGCCCACAGAAAGAAACAGATAGGAACAGTTTAATATTTCCAAAGGCAAGTAAGAAATCCCTGTGTGAGGGAGCAGCCAGTTATACCCCATCAATATAAGAAAAGCTCAGATCAAAGCCAGTCCAAGATGAAAGAAAGATCAGTAAAGGATTCCTCATCATGAGTTTCCATCAGCTGTTCAATGTTTCCAAGTGTACTGTAATATAACATATAAAAGCCATGTCTTCATATAAAGTAACATGTCAAATAAAAGCCTTACAGCACTGCAATTAAAAAATTATTATTATTTTTCTGTCTATTTTGAAAGTAGTTTCTGTACCTAAAATGAACTGACTTATTTAAAAGACACTGTAGCACTCAGATCAATTGAAAGAGTAAACATGATATAAATCAGGTTTCCATTTTGCAGATGGATTGGCTCAGGTTCTATGCCACAGATTTGTAGTTCAAGAAGTCGGTGACTCCTGATTGAGGAGCTCCTTGTACTGTGAACACAATTTAGCCCAACAGAAAATCTTAATCAAAGTATTTTTCTGACTTTATAAAGCAAGCAAAAATCCTAGAAAAATGTAGATAATGAGGATTTAATCTAAAGCTCACCCCCAGGTCTCCCTTCAGACCTGTGCTATGCAGGACTCCAAACTCTGTTTTAGGATTGCTAACTTCTCAGGATAGGCTCACATCATGCCACCAGACAGCCTCCTCACTATCTACCAAGCATCTTCTGAACTAGAGTCACTTGAACTGAGCTGTAGTAAGAGACCAAAATGCCTTTCTGCTCACAGCTGTCTAGAGCTGTGCCAAGGGCTATCAGCAATTCCAGCTGCAGACTCACACCTCAGAAATGCTCATTCTGCTCTTGTGCTTCAGCCTTGGTTTCCATAAAGTGGCCATGCAAGATTTTCAGCCTTTACAGCCTCTTGGCTTAGTGCACTGGGCTTTGAAGTGATCACTAGCTCTTATTTCAAATGCTGCTGACACTGCTAGATCAAACTTAGTGAAAGCACAGCAAAGTAATTTGTGTTACAGTCAAGTAAAAACATGAATTTCCACATCATGTTCTTGGTATGCACAGCATGGCTTGAAAACCAGATCAGATGGTACAAGATCACCCCATTCTAGACCTTCATTTACCTTCTGCAACTTTTAGCTGTGACTCTCACACAGCCTGGCAGTTTGCTTTTCCTCAGCTCCCTCTTAAATTAGGCAGAAATATTCCAGTGATGGATGTCTAAAGGTCTCTTACAACCACATTGTGGTAAAAATAGATAGGGGAAAGAGAATTTCCTGTTCCAAGTGGAATTTACGTAAACCATTAATTCATTATTCAGTATTCACAAAAATTCTTTCAACTTAGAATGACCACTACTAAAAAATGTTGTAACTTCATTACCGAGGACACAGAAATGGAAAAAAAAAAAAACAAAACAACGGACATGCTTAAAATTTTTCTAACCTTTTCATTTGGAAAGGTCACTCCATACTTCCTTTGGCTGTACAGGATGGAAAATGTTGCTGGCCATGTTTTCCCTGTGGTATTCTTCTCTGGTAATTCTAATTCAATGCCATACAAGGGAGAAGGACAGCAGGAGGTCAAGAATGTCACCAGTCCAGTGCTGTCAAGATGAGTTCCACTTCCCCAAACAGCAAAGTGAAGGCTTGGCTGTTAGGGGAGTGAGAATCATTCCTAGAGCTTCAGTATTTCCAGTCCAAAATGGATCAAAATCTGGTCATGTAGGTTAGTCACTCCCTGGGTTTCTGATGGGGCTGGTTTCTGGTGTCACAGTTTACCTCAGTAAGCAGCTAAACATGACCCAGTGTTCTTTTAACACCAATATTTAATTTCTGCTAGGTCTTCCCCAGCTTTTGCCACGACTGATATTTGTTATCTCAGACATGTTAGAACACAGCCTTCATACAGCCACATGTCACCTTAAACCTGGACAAAATCTTCAACAGTATCTTACTTCAAACATACGACAGGACTAGAGAACCAGCTGAAAATTGTTAAATGGGAAAACTGATGTGTAATTAAATCAGCACAAGCATTTTAAGAAAGAAAATAGTTGCTACCCCATCTGCACCTTACCCTAGACTTTAATTACATAAAGCCTTTTGATGACAGGAAAAAGAGTTTATTCTCCTGCTGCAGTGCTCTGTGCTACTGGGAAGGGTGTTACAATCCAGAACAGTGTGGTGAAAACCAGGTGGGCCAAAAAAGGTAGAATTTTTGTTCAAAATGCACATGTGTTACCATCTGTGACTGATTTCCTCTACCCTCAAGTACAGACTACAAAAAATGAAAGACACAAATTTCTGATTAATTTGAATCCAAATTTCCGACACCAGTAGTCTCTGGAATGTTATAGAACAGTGGTTTGTACCACAAATACTTCCCAGGAAAAAAAAAACTCCACGCGACTAAAAAAACCCTTAAACACATAAGGTCAAACAAATGGAAAAAAGCCAGACATTGAAACTGACCCCAACTAAGCACATGCATCTAAAAAAAAAAATCAGTGAGAAGGAGATCCTTAAAGGAAATCCCAAAATAATGACAAAAGAAATGCCAAATCAAGGCACAGAAACAAATTAAACTCTCCCATCACATTGTCAGGCAATAAATATACAATTAAGGCAGCGTGGTGTTTACAAAGACAGTGGCAAGGTCTTTCTTAGACATTCATTTTTCTTCCTAATGTTTCCCTTTCACTGCTAAATAATTTCATTCAGAGGACAGTTGTTCAAATGTAGCCTTCACATTATAAATCTTTAAAAGCCTACAGTCTCTCTATTATATTTACTTTCTCCTTTCTACACAAAAAAAGGATTTATCTAGACATAACCTACAACACCATTTACACTTAGATTTATTATTATATCTGATTTCTTTCTGAGCAATTAATATAAAATTTCATTTGAATAGCTTTTCCTTAAAAATGTATTTCCTAAATATAAACAGAGAGAATTTTCCCATGCAGGTATGTATCCATATGCAACTTAGAAAGCCATAAAGGCAAGACCTTCTTCTTCTCGATATTTCTATTCTTTTATCATACTAACACAAACCACAAACACCAAGAAAAAATATAACCTGAATTTAGGAGTATATAGTTCATTCCTGGTGTACAGTTTCAGAGGGGAAAAAAAGGTAGCTAAAATATAACTCGTTGAAATAGCAGTAGTGTTGTTAAATCATGCAGCTGTGGTGGTGGCAGTGATGGGACTGCTTTCTGAAAAGGAATACATACAGACAATTGAATTGATCTGTTGTTCCCTAATTTAAACTTACTATAGATGGAATTTGCAGAGTGCTACATTTCTTTTAGCATTTTGGTTGGTTTTGGTTCTGTTAGCAAAAAAAAAAAAAATAGATGGATTTATATCTAAAAAAGGGCAGCAGATACTAAAAGAAGGCATATGCCTGTAGTACAGAAGCAGGTCTCCTTATTGCAAACAACATTTAATCATCTTCCCATATCCCAGCTCAGCAGTGCTCCTGCCCAATTGTCTGCTATACATACAATATCATATAACTTCACAATGACCCATACCATCATCTTATTTACATATCTGTAGCAGGATGCTCTGTCTGGCATGCAGTAAAAACTTGAGCAATGCAAATTTTGCAAAGCTATCACTGGTGAACTGAGAGGAGGTGTCATGCTGCTTTTCTGGTGTGGAATTATGGAAAACTAAACCTGACTCTTCAACTCCAAAATTAAACATCCTGAGAGTGAGATGAAGGTGTGGCAGATACTGTAAAGTATCCTCATCTAAAGATGCTGAGCTGATGCAGCTGACCTGGAGACATACGACTGACAGTGAACCACTTTATACCATAGAAGTACCACTTTATATATAAATATATATATACTATGTAAGTGCCACTTTCAAATGGCAGGATTTCTAGTGTACTCCCTCTTGGAGCATGTGTGGAGATTCCTCCCTTGGGTGGGGACACCTCTTAAGGTGAACTAAAGATGTTTGTCCACAACCATTGGTATGGGTGTGCAACACTGATCTCTACTCAATAACTGTTTCTTTCTTGATATCTTTAATATCATTGCTTTGATATAGTACATTATCATATACTATACTAGTTGTGTTAGCTTCTATACCATGTAGTAAGTAATTCTGATTAAGATCTTTTTATCTAACCATTTATCATAATAAATCATTCATTTTCATATATTTGGCTTGCCATCCTTAATTGTGCATGACAAAATTGTACAAAGGTTCAGTCACATGTGTATAATTCCTTAGACTTAAACCGTTGACCAAGTCCAGGGCTATCCCCTCGGCTTGTGGTAAATCCAACCACACCTAGACTCCTCTCTGAGGAGTTTAGAAAGCCAGAGGTCATTCTGCACCTTGTGACTCAAAATAGGAAGGTTTCTCTAATAAACTTTGAGGCTCCCACTCCACCCATAACAACATCATATACTCCATTACCTCATGTCTTTTTAGAAACAGTTTCTGGAAATGCAGAGCTATGTTTTTTGTCAAACACTTTATTTTTCTACTTTTTTTTTTTAATTCAAAAGTGAAAAAAAACAAGAAAGTCCCATACAACCCAGAAAGAGGTGTAAAAAATATCCAGGGTTATTTGCAAGTCTCTTTTTCATATTAAGTGTTTCCTCATCTTTTCCACAAAGAACAGAATATTTGGCAACATTTTAGTTACACTGCCGATAAAAGTAGAAGTAGTAATCAGTAAAGAATATTCCAGCAAAGTAACGGTCTGTTGAGCAACTAGCAAAACCCTGCAAAAGAAAAATAAAGGAGATTCATATAGGAACTTCTTTCAGTTCAAATGCTAATTGTCTTTTGCCATGCTGTCATTTGAAAAGCCTTACCGGCACAGCTACGCGGAACGAGTACGCGCTGTCATACAACTTAGCCACGGGGAGAGCCCAAATGTGCTGGCGTCCCTAGGTGATAAATGAGAGACAGGTTAGATAACCTCATTTCATGGGAAACTGGAGAGAAGGACAGACTCTGGAAATATTTAATTGACAAATGCAGTGCAAGGTAATTAGGATACCAAGCCTCGATAGCTACAGTCAAAGTATTTAAAGACCAAGTGCTGACTTTAAACCCTGCAAATGTGGGTTTACTCTGATCAGCTCCACATGGGAACTGGCAGGCATCTGACTCCCAGTGACACTCAGCTGGTTCTGAATAACTGGATTCCCTCATTCGTTTTCTAAGCAAATCCCCCAATAAATAGGGATTGTTCCTGATGTGGCAGGTGGCCTGAGAGCTTTAATTTGTAATACTAGCAAATGGCAGCTCTGCTGAATATGGGACAGCAAGTTTAGCTGTTCTCAGAAAATTTCCTCCGTCTATTCTGAAAGTATGGGTAGTGTTTTCAATCAGTATTTCAAAAACAGACACCTGCAAGGTTTCGTGTTATTTTTTTATTATAGTGTTCCACCGTGCAAAAGTGAAACAACATATTTTGTACCTGAAATGTTTATGCTACAATGAATAAAACAAAATTCAATCCTCACCTCTCTTTTACCTAATGATCCACAGTAACTTTCATTTCTAGCATCTCAACTCCTTCATCTTTCTCTCCTCACTTCACTTTCTAACACATCCTCTCTTCTGGAGACAATATGCTCACATGACAAAACTTAGGTGGGACTGGTGACTCCAAATGATTGCTGTTCTGCCTTTTGGTAGGGAATAAACCTTTACATCCCTAGAAAATTCCTCTTGAAAGAAATCTCTTCAACTAGGCAGCATTTCTATTCTGAGTCACATCAAATCTGAAAGCTCACTGCTGCTGGAGGCTAGTTAGCTTTAGTCTTTTGATGTGGATTTCAGGTTGACACCGGAAATCTATTTGACCAGTTTTGTCAGTAAGCTTCAAGGACAATTCCACATTGTGAAACTCCCTATGTCTGACTTAATTTCAGTTCTGCTGAAATTACAGACAGGCCAAAACTTGGAAAATTTGGGCTTTCAGATGACTTTGCCACTGTTACAGAGAAGTCTGAAACTTTCTGCAAAGACATTTGAAACGTTGAATAAAAAGTCAGCTTAAAGACTGAAGGTATCTCAAGTGCTGTAATTTGACTAAGCACAAAAAAACCCAAAAACAAACAAACCAAACCCTCCCCCACCCCCCCCAAAAAAAACCCCACCATGTTATGTGTGGGAGCATAGATCAGAATTCTGAAGAAGACTCTGAAATTATTTCCAAATTCAGGGGTGTTTCTCCTACAATGTGTTCAGAAATGCAATTATCATTGCTTCTGCCTTTCCTACTGTTTTAGCCAGAACAAACATTTCCAATCAATCATTGACAAATGGGGGCCTTGAAGGAGTTCTGTATGTCCAGCAAACTTTAAGAGAGTTTAAAACATTCATCAGTTTACTGGAGGTGTTTAAAGATTTGCAAGACTTGGTCGCTAAATATTTTTTTATTGGGAAAAGCTAATGTGTTTTACCAGCTTTTATCCCGATTGAGACAATCCAGAGAATGACACACATACAACTTTGACTTTTAAAATGAAGAATTTTCCCTAAAGGGATTTATTAGTAAACTCCTGTTTACACAGAAATAAAGCAGAATACTACCATTGTTACCAGCAAATTCTAGACTTTGAAACTGGAATTCATTACTCATAAGATAATAATGAAAACCATAGTAGAGTAGAGGAGAGTTTGGAGGACTCTCCTAAAGCTCTGAGTGATAAGTTATTCCCATTTCTTATCTCTGGGGTTATAATGAGTTGTAATGGTGACTTTGGCTGAAGCATAATCAAAACTGTCCTTGCAGAGAATCACTGAATAGATTTTTATAAAAGTCAGCAGAAAACTGACTCCAACAAAAAGATTGCATCTCATTATGGTCATGCCAAAGCCAGCCATGACGAGCCATTGACAGACTCAAAGTACCAGCATCAGGATTTCTAGCAGTTCAGGAAAGATCAGAATTTTGCAGCCATTAGTTTTATAAAAACAATTCCCAAAAGCCAGGGTATTGCTACAAAAGTCTTACCTGTGTAGTTTCTTGGAAATCCTTCCTACCGTTTTGGCTTGAAAAATAATGAGGGCAATAATTTCCAAATGCAACTTTGCAGAGAAATATAATTAATGGTTCCGTGGTGCTTCAAGAAACAGAGAAAAATAAGGAGAAATTACTTTATTAAAAATAAAATCAGTTGCCTCCAAACCACAAACCAATATTCAAAATAAAGTCACACTCAGTGAAACTCTGAATATGATGTATTAATTCCTACATGGGAGGGCTGTACTATTGGATTATAATGGCATACATTTAAAAGACAAATTTTCAGTGGCTGTAGAAAACAAGCAGACACTTCAGGAGTACTGTTATATTTCATTTTATCTGAAAAAGGCAGATGTTTACAGGGATAACACTGAAGCTCAAAAGACTGGATGAGTCCTTTTCTGCAGAGACAGGAGTCATAAACTGTTGTCAAGCAGATCACTTGGCAGCTGTTCTGGTTATTGCTGGCCTTTCTCAGAATAAAACTCCAAAAGAAAAGAACATGGTAGAGGTGAGCTTTTGAGGAGAAAATACTTGCTGAAAGGAATAAATCTGCTGCTTTTCCCTGCTTTATGTCATAATTTTATGTAATACCAGTAGTTTCTGCACAAGAATCCCCCCTTTACAGGGCTTGGCACGACAGGCCCAAAGAAGGTACTCTCTCTAGTCACCCATGTTATGTTCCTAATAATGTTTCTCTACAACAAAATAAAAATCAGATCCCTAGGCCAGAGACCACAATCCTGCCAATACACACATACGTGTCTGCTCAAATGATTCTCAGGATTGAAGCTTAAGGCTTCTGGATTTTAATACCTGCAACATTGGGTGAAACTTTCCTTGAGCTGAGAATGGTATTGGGCCCACGCAACAGCAAAGAATCTACCCAAAAGGTCTATATTAACAATTTAGCTGTGCATAAATTTTTCCCCACTCTTCTGAATGGGACAAATTTGTGTAACAATAGACATCAGCCAAGAATTATCAAATAAAGAACCACGGCTGTCTTTTGTATGTATTTGTATTCATTTTAATTGTACTTACTTCATTTCCAGCGAGATTTCTACATCCGTGGGCATATATTTGCTAAGAGGAATAACATAGCTGTAGTTTCCAGAGCTGAAAAAGGTTGCATTAATACACATGGCATTTTGAGATAGACAGTATCTTCACCAAAACATGGAAATTGCATTTAAATTTAAACAGAAGAAAATATAAAAAGGTATCAAAGACTACTGCATGCTAGAGGAAACAACTGTGAGCAGGAGCCAGTCAGGCAGCCAGGCCACATAAATGGTGTTTTATTCCACCATAGCATAATAAAACAATTCACCTACCTGCACTGCAGATTTTTACTACAATAGCGATTGTCAATGCTTTGCTGAGTTTCCAAAATCTGTATGGAACTGATTGTTGTATCAATCCCTAAGAATATTAAGAATAATGGTTTATTCTTGATTATTTCAGAAATTTTAGATATGAGCATAATAAAACTGCAGTTAGTCTACTGCCTTGATTGCCACTACAGGACTTGCTGCAGGTCTAAATCAGCACTCATTTAAAAGAAGCCTCTGGTTGATTACCTTCAGTCTGCCATTGGAGATAAGATCTTTGTTCAGTTTGCAAGGACAAATATCCTAGGAAACCTAACGTTGCACCATTTTCTTTTGCACAGACATTGAAGGCTACTTTGATGGCAGCTCAAGTAAAACTCAAATGTGTCAATATTCATTTTAATATATTAGAAGCCATACTCATTCAAGTAATCACTAACTTGAAAAACCTTTTCTTTGTTGAAAGGAATAATACGGAATACAACAAAACTTGTTTCAAATTCTCTGTGGAAGAAAACTACCCAACTTAAATGAAAATTAAAATTTCTTCTTATAATGTTGCCTTGAACTTCCAAGAACTTTCGTTTTTGCAAGAGTTTGGTAATCTACAGATAGATGATGACTATAGCCATGATAACATTACTTTTCCCTTAGGCAGTACCATGTGTCTGAGAGTGCTGTCCAAATCCTTCCTGAACTCTGGCAGCCTTGGTGTCATGACCACTTCTCTGGGGAGCCTGTTCCAGTGCCTGACCAACCTCAGGATGCAGAATCTTTTCCTCATATCCAGCCTAAACCTCCCCTGACACAACTTAATGCTGTTCCCTTGGTCCTATCATTGATCACCAGAGCAAAGAGATCAGTGCCTGCCCCTTCTCTTCCCCTCACGAGGAAGCTGTGGGCCACCAGGAGGTCTCCCCTCAGTGTCCTCTTCTCTAGGCTGAACAAACCAAGAGATCACAGCTGCTCCTCATACAGCTTCCTCTGCAGACCCTTCACCTCATTTTACAATGTGGTGCAGAAAGCACAAGGAGGACTTGGTTCAGGAAGTCCAAACCCCTCACATCTGTGCACATTTGGTTTGTGTTTCTGTTCCTGTGGTCTACAGCAACCAATCCCTGCTCTGCAGTTGGTGAGTATAGGGTGACCTGTTCTCTGAGTATGAAATCTCTGTGTGGTAGCATATACTTAATTTTCAGGACACAAATATCTACAAGTGACAGAAGGAAATGGAGTCGCTGTTCCACGCAGAGAAGTAGCACAGGAGAACATTCCCCTGTGACACAGCAACTCATTACAACATGTAACATAGTGATGCCTCAGAGGATCTTGTCTGAGATGTATGCACCCTTACAAAAAAAGTCAGAAGGTAAATGATTTTTTTTCCCAGATCATCCCACTGGGGCAGATCCAGGCAACCTGTGTGCTACTCCTCACCTGCTTTAAGTGCACAGTCTAGATGTCTAAGTCTAGATGTTTTATCATCCACATATTGTCTAGTCTTTAATCAAATATTTATTTTTAAAAAAAACAAGCCTTAAAACAGAGGATCCACACAAACTGAAAACAAGGCATAATCCTGCTCATACTGAATGAATGCCAGAGCATGCTGCTATAACATATGTAGTCAGCAGATACTAATTTTTACATAAAAGAATCAATATTTGTAGCCCAGGCTGGCTCTGACAGCAGTGCACAGTCACTAAAAGGGGAACCCAAAATCAAGCAAAACTTCCTGTGTCAAGGAACTTCATTTCACCTCTGAAGTGTCAGGATCTGAAGGTAAAGATGGCCCCTTTGAGCAGCTGACATTTTAATCCCTTAGGTGAGATGAGGTAAACCCCAAAACCTTCCTTCACACTGTATCATGAGTTTCCTGCACAGAAATATCACACTAATATCCTTAAGCACAAGATTTTAGCCCCTGTCAAGTAAAATACCACTTGTCATCTTATTGTATCTGAAGCCAAGGCTAAAGACTCTCTAGAGAGGGCAGTGAGAATGTCTATAAAAATCTAATGAAGATGTAAGAATAAACTGAAAATTACAGTGAATCACAGGTTTCTTGTGGTCCACAGGAATTAGACTCACATGTGCTAATTCTCAATAGTGATGTATTATAAGTGAAACATCTCTAAATTCCAGAAGCAGAATTCCAAGCCTGAAAGTACAACTTGAAAGTTATACAAGTAAACGTTTGTGGGTTTTTTTCCATTTAAATATAGTACTTACAGTCATTTCCAAGATCAGGTCTTCCACCAGGTTTTTTGACTAGATCTCGTTTGGGTAACATGTCACTTTTGTTTCCTGTGAAAGGATGAATGCACAAACATCGCCCAAATTAGCCTTGCACAATTGTATGAATACAAAACAAGAAGATATTTTGTTAATTATCTCTTGAATAAAGACATGCATAACCATGAGAAATAGTTTTAAAATACAAAGCACCTCCATTCAGAAAAAGATATACACAGTTAAAATAAGTTTGCAGATAACAAGAAACAAGTGTTTGAATATCAAAATCATTCCCAAAACATAGCCTAATAGAAAAGACTTCATCACACACAGAGAACATCACCAATTTCTATAACAGAGAGCCAAGCTGAAAGTAAATATGCAGCCAGGCACTTCAGCACAAACCTGAACATAAAGCCACATCTTTCTTATTAGTGAGAAAATGCAGTGAGCATTAAAGCCATAGAAGCAGGGAGAAGAAAGGGCCCAAATGCTGAAGGGTATTCACATTCCTCAGTTCCACAGAAATCAGTGGAATTTCAAAAGCCTAAATCCTCTAGAGAAATCAGTTAAAAGAAAGTATGAGGAAAAAAAGTCACATTAAGCTAGATGACATAAAGATATGTTGAATCTTTGTTTAAAAAAATTTCTCTTGCTTATGAATGCTTGTGTTTCTACTTGAAGTTTCTGCATGGCCTTTTCATGAATAAATCTGGGATGCAAAGGATTAGGAGCTACAATGAATGCACTCTGTAGTAGTCTGCACCCACTGAATTCAGGTATCACATTGTGGAGCAGAAAAAGGTCTGTAATAATTCCTAAATTAGTATTTAATTTAACTGAAATTTTAAACAGTTCTACCTCTCCATGAATCAGACTAGCCAGCTGATTCTAATCCACTTTTTATCTTGATAATTCCCCATATTTAACTCCAAGCTTTTTGTTCTGAAAACATTTTCCTTTTCATTTATCTTGGCTACAGCTACAGTAAACAGCTGGTTGGTTTTTCTCCTGTTTGGATTTCATATTGACATTGTTACCTTCCATCTGGGTATTCATTATATTCAGGTTCATTAAACTTGTGCAGAACTGAAATCTATCAGTACCTTGTGTACTGTGCTGATTTTTCACTCTTGGATCCACTCTTAATGCTATTTGGAGCATAAGACCTAGAGAAGGTAATGCTTTGTGTTTATGCTTATCTTCTTTTTCCACCTAATATCAGAAGCAGCCAGCTGAGGATAGAAGGTTTTCACATTTCATTTTTACCTATCTACAATTCCTTCCTTTATAAATGAGATTCATTTCTTCTTAATTAATCAACACTCTTTCAGGCTTCAGAGCAGTACAAATTACTCAGGTATGACTTCTACTGAGCTCTATCTGCCACGGGGCTTACTGCAGCGCTGATCACAAGAGTCACAAGGAACACTCACATACAGCTTGTCTGCAGAGTAAAGAATGGCCAGTGGGTGAGTCCCACTGAAACAGTTCATGCTGAGAGTGTCACAGCAATTGGTAATGTCTGCCCTGGCAGACATTTGTACTTCAGAGGCTGAACTGCATCCATCCCCAGTTTTACTTCACTCTGTCAATTGTGCTGCGAGAATTATTCGCAAGGCCAAGATAGGAAGAGTATGAATACTGGTTTAGTAACATTAATATTTGCTTCCAGACACTGCAAGTGTTAAGGACTGGCAAAGAGGAATACAGATTCCCACAACTTATGCATACCTTTATGCATTGACCCTTTCTTATAAATATTATAAAATTTGTAAACAATGCATCTTCTCATACACTACACATACAACATCTGGCAGACAATATCAGGAAAAGAATTCATTCCAGTTAAAGTATTTTATGTCTTCAAATAATACTACGCAAACCCCCTTGAAGTAAAAAAATTACTCTTAAATCAGAGATTTAAGTGTAAGTTTTATGTTTTCAGGCAGTTGGTATTCTGTCTCTGCCTATGGAAAAGATACAGTACCACCACATTGTGACACAGTTCAGTTTTTTCTGGGTTTTCTTACATCTGTTAATTCATTCTCTACTATCCCTAATCAACTCCCATCCAACTGTAGCCAAAGGTTAATTAAAGTGATTAGTGACTTTCCAAATCCACATCAAATAATTTACCAATAATGGCCAGTGAGAAAAGTGACACCAGACAAAACATCTTAGGGCCCTAAATTCTTAAGGGTAACCAGGCCGGATTTTTCAAAAACCTATTGACTGTAGTGATGATTAGTTATATCAAGATTTTTTAAATCCTCTGGGATAAGGTCTTTTGTAGAAAGCTAACTACCTTTAAAGATTCTTGTCCCTTCCCCCACACTTTCCATACAATCTGTGCTCAAATTATAAATAATTAAATTTTCAACTTACGTTTTTCCTTTACATTGCTTCTTTTGTAACTTAGAGATTTGACTTTTGGCTGATGAATTGGGCAACAATAGACCTTGTCACAAGGCAAAATGTCACAGAAATTCACTTCAGGGATCCTGCTGATGGGCTGTGTGCTCTGAGAAACTGTGCTTTCCCTCTGCACTGCTAAAGAAAAAAAAAATTCTTACAAATGCTGTGTACTGGCATTTTATAATAGCCATATTATATACACATAGAATGTGTATGCAGACCAGCAGAGACACAGTACCTGCTGTGGTGGTAGAGGGAGAGACTAGAACAGAACCTGTGGTACTGCTGATGAAGAAAAACAATTCATTAAGAAATGGACATTAGAGTTGAGGACCAAAACAAATTGATCCACAGTCTATTACTGATTCTACCAATTTGAATTCACTAATGGTACTTGAACTACTTGCCTGTAAACTGGATGTTTGTCAAAACGGCTGTCATGAATGTTAAGTAAATACAGGCTCCATATTGTCAAAGCACTGTAGAAAGAGAATTGTTCTGTATATTTACATCCATCTTTTGTGCAACACAATATGTATATATATATATACACACACACACACACACACACATATACATATATATATATATATATATATACACAATATTGTGTTCATATACTTGTATTCAACACAAAATGCAGCCAGTTTCCAACCTAAATAGAATCAGACCACCAGTTCAAAGTACTCAGGCCACAAAGAGATTGTAAGCCACAGGTTTTTGGAGACTGAAAATGGCAATCTCAGAAGTCCAGAGCATACTTTCCACAAATCCAATGTCACAAGTTAAACTTTCAGTCACATAATTGCCTACCAAGTGGGAACAAGTTCAGCTTCACGCAACAGAATCACTTTGTACATTGGAAATTGTACTTAGACACAGAATGATTGGATAAAACATGCAGAGTCCGGTTTTGCACCTGTAGTGCACTAAGGTGCACCCTATATTGAGACATGGAGATCAGCTGTGTGTCCATCACAAGAGTACCTTATTTTTATACAATGGTTTCAACTTTACAATATTGCCAGGAATATTAATTGTTCATTTTAATACATTGGGTTCTTTAAGTAGGAAGGCAAAAGAAGAAGAAAAAGTGCTATATTCTTTCAGATAAGTAGAAAGGGGAAGGGAGAAGTCAAATTGCTGTTAATTGTTACCATAGTGCCATAATAGCAATCAAAGCTATTATAGTCACCCAGAAAATCTTCACAGAGCAAGATTCTTTGGTCTTTGACAAACAAACCTAGGGTAAAAAAAAAGTTTGGTTAGTTCAAGTGTCACATATCTAAGCAACTACTAGTAGATTAAGAAATACTACACTAGGTTGACTTTACCTCACCCTTGTTTCTTTCATGGTCACCCTTATATAGGGGCCAACATCTACACATTAAAACTTCAGTGATTAAAAGGTCCCTAAGACTGTGAGTGCACTGTGCATTGTTGATAGCGTGGGGGCACCAACATTACAGAAGAAAGGATAGATAAAAATAACAGTTCCTTGTCCTTTCTTCCTGCTGTTTTTTCATACTTTTGAAGTATTTCAAAATCAAATTAAGAACTCAGTAAGTGTCCAGAACTAAAAGCTCAGCAGCTTTCAGTATGTGCACAGACCATGTTAAAGCAGGACTGCTATAAATACAGAAGAAAGGCACTTTCCAAACAAGGAAGATAATCTTAGATGATGGAGCAATTTGACTGTCATTATGGTACAAAGTACATTTGACCTATTATTTTCTCTTGCTCTTTGGCACTGGCAAAAGCAAGGTAGGCAAATGAGCACTGGTTCATCTTAAAGAACAGGGCTTGGCAGCCTAGGAAGACAGTCTTGAAAAAAATATGTGTATTTCCTCACTCATATGATCCCCTTTGAAAAGGGGTATCCACTTCCTAAACCACAATACAGGCCAGAGAAAGTGAAAGCAAATCACAGTGAAAGACTCAGACAAGGATTTAATTTCACTCACCTTCCTGGATTTTTGTGGGACTGATTTTATTGATGGCAAGAGACTATTAGCTTGACTATACCTGCTGTAAGAGACAAGATTTCTTTAACATTCAAATGCTTCAGCAACTAATTAATGAAGAAAAGACATTTTTAATGTCACTTGCTTTAGCAATTTTAACATTTACAAAAGGAAAGGCAGAAGTGTCAGATTCATTTCAAGGACAAAGGTCTCCAGTAAACTCATTCAGAAGAATGTTCTTAAATGCTACATTTGATTTTGAAGAAAACTTGGGGAAATTGCTTAGAAACAGGAAACGCTCATCACTTCACTGAAGCACCAATAAAGATTCTTTCTTGCAGAAGAAGCTCTGCAGATTTGCCTTAGAAGCAATTTCCAAGTCCCAGAGCTGTAACAGAACATAATCTACCATTTACTTCATGCCATAGAAGCAATTACAAAAATCACTGTAATTTATCAGCCATTTCAAACATTAATTTTGTCAGTGACTAAAAAAAATATGAGAAATTTGGGGTCTTTTGCACAGCTTAAATACTGGAAAATAGCTTGTCAACATTGTCAAGCAAAATCAATTTTCACTTCTACCACAGAGATCTCTTTAACAATTTGTGGGGCAACTATTAGAGAACATCTCAGCCAGAGGTACCTGACTTTGCTCTCTCCACTGACTGTTGACTTTAAACTGTTCATCCGTTTCAGCCTGGCCAGCTTCCTATTCCACTGTTCCAATTCTTCTATTCTGACTTCAAGATTGTTAGTTAGTTTACAAAGCTGCTTTACAGCACCAACATTCTCCATAAAGATCTGATCCTGAGAAGAAAACAATGACAAAATTATATACACAGTATATTCATCAAGCAGATGTAACAAGCAGAAATAAGTGCAGAATTCACCTACATAAACGTAAGTTATCTCACTGTAGATATATGTCACTCATATCTATATGTATGCCCATAAAACCCTTTTGCTAGACATTAATTTTCAGTAAATTGAAAATGAGGACTTGCATAAAAATTTGAAGACACTAAAAGGCTTTTTGCACCAAGAATTTAAACTGTATTTTACCTTCGTATTGTTTTGAAACCTTAACACTGTTCCAACAGGCCTCTACTACTTGATTTTTAATGCTGCAGCTGAATATACATTTTAGAATCCCTTAGCAAAATGTACATCCCTAGAGGCATTAGATAGGCTCAGACAAACCAGAGATTCTATCCATGTCACACACGTAAAGTTAATCGCACAGAGATAAGTGAGACAGATTAAAAACCAAACCAGATATCAAGCTGTGATTGTATAATATTTTGCTCTCCTCTTCAGCCCCTCCAGTCTCTTACAGGATTCTTGTAGCTTCTAATAATATGATCATCTCTGCAACTAAAATAGTTCAGACACCCTCCATTTACTCCTTCTGGGTATTTTACCCAGGAAAAGCCTCCTATTCTCCTACCCCTGCTTATCATCTATGTATCAGTCTGCTGCTGGAAAAGCCCTCAGTATAACCATCCAGGCAGTATTTTATCCATTTCTGAGTAAAAAGTAGTTACAGATCCACTGCAGGAACACAGTGGAAGAGTACTTTGTTTGCTATGTTTGAAAGAATGGCTTTCTCATACTAATGTACAGACTGATGCCATTGGATGAAGCTATTACTGCAGTTAATGTTGCTAAGTGTTCCAGTCTAATCAAGTTACCAGAAGGAAGGTAAAAGCAGTTTTGCCTTTCATCATGTAAAAGCCATGCATACCTTTCTTTTAAAGGCGACTGCATTCCACAAAACCAGACAGCATTTAATGTAATCAGAATCAGAGCACATTTTCAGTGGCAAGTCACAAGCTTCCCTACTGCCAGAATACCAACAGCCCATTTAAATAAAAAGTGACTTCAAAATGCTCTCTCGTACCTAGAACTGTGAAATCACTTACATGGACACTTGTCACATGAATGACATGTAGCAGCTTCCCTTTCCATTGTCCTAAAATCAAGCATGAATTGCTTCTAGGTGGCTTCAACTAGCTGACAAAATTGCTCTTCTCACAAAATGAAGGAATACTCTATTTGAGGGGAAGAAAATTGATCAGAGTTTTACTGCCCCTCTAGTGACAAAGTACTGAACACAGTGTGACTGAGAAGAAGATTCTAACTCAAACAAATTGCACATAGCTGAGACATTTCTCTAGAAAGTATCAGAGCAGAGTTCAAACGTGTAATGCAATCAATTAATTCAACAGCTCCAAACTGACAGAGACACAGCACCAGCCAACACCCTACTTATCTGGAAATAAACTTGGAATATGAGGTAACAAAGTTCAAGGTCTCGTCACTTGCTAAACTGAATGAAAAAATTTACTGGCCTTTTACTGTTCAAGCTGCTGAGCTATTCTGGAGCAGGGAGCTCCAGAAACTTAAATCAGATGTTCCAACTGAACAAGACATGTTCCAAATCTCTGAATTCAACATACATCTTAAACTGTTAAACACAGATCTCTCCTGATCCTGTCACCTCAAAGGTCATGGAATTGAAATTCGTATGCTCTGTCACAAGCGTTAGGAGAAAGAGGACAAAGCACAGATTTATTTGACCATATTAAAACACCAAAGTGCCTGTGAATTAATCCCAGATCCAGGTCTAGACAAGTAGTCAAGAAAACGCTAAGCAGCAAAAAAGCCATTGCTGTGACAGCCCATTCCTGCTTGGGCCACATACACAGCAGGATCACACCCTGCAGGGATGAGTAGAAGGAAGGCATTCTCCATTTTTATGTCACATCCCTGGAAGACATCCTGGCAAGAACCCTCCAGGGACCCAAGGTACAGAGAAGAAAGGGAACATGATGGGCCCAAATAGCAGTGCTGTGAGGCACTGTCAGAGATGGCATTTTGTGTGATATTTCAGCAAGGAAAACATATGAATAAAAAGCTCAGTTCTCCAATCTAAACTTCTGTCAGACAAAAAACTGAACTATGCCAAAGAAATTTTGGAGGCATTCAGAAATGCAAATGATGCTACAGCTGTCATACGATATAATAGGAAGGCCCAAAGGGCAAAACTAACCTGGAGTCACCTACCACTACTGCACTTCTACTAGCATCTAGAAATCAGCTACAGGCTGGAACACTGACCAAATACAGCAAATTTTCTAAAAGTCACCTTTTCAACAGTATCTCCAGAAGCGCTCTTTTCATAGCTTTATTTGAGGTATCTAATTCATACTTCTTTTATATAGAATACAACCTAGAAGATTTAACCTATGAATTTAAATTATTTATAGCCTATCAAAAGATGACAAGTGAAATAAAATATTTTTATAGACATTTTCTCCTAGTTTGGTGCTGCAACCTTGTGTTTTCTATAGAATAATGAAAGAATTATGATAATGAATGCAGGATTGTGTTCATGACATCACCCAGACAAGATAAGGTCACCTTTCTCTAAAACCTCCCTCTTTTCATTATCAGCTGCAAGTGGGGAAAAAGCTGGGAAGTGGTCTTTGGCATGCAGTGAACCAGCACTCAGCAGAGGGGCTGCTTTGAGACAAGTGCTGTGTACAGCCTTGTGTGACTGGACTCTGTGACTGACAGTCCCTGACACCTGTATTTCTACAGGAAAAGGAGGAGAAGAGGACACAGGGCAATATCTCAGGGGTGTTCCCAACCTTTGTGTGCCATTTCAGACCAGATGATTTTGAACCTATAAAAAGCATTTTGGATTGCCAAAAACAAAACTCCATACACACAGAGCTAGCACTTGGATTTGGTATGTAGAGGTAATACCAGGATTAAAGTAAGGAAGTTTTTATTTAACAAATTGAAGGCCATCACTGCTCAATTCATTTGTGGAATCACTTAATTAACTGAAACACTGAAACACAAAAAAATGCTTTAAAGTACCACTTGTTGAACCGATGCTATGAAATCACTATCCACTTTTATTCAGAAAACATAGGGTTTTTTCTTATTAACTGTATGTTTATATAGTACTGTAATCAGTTTTAATATAGCCACCTCTTGTTGTTAAAAGATTCAGCCCTTTACTAACAGCTGGCAGTTCAGTTTTTCTCAATTTGCTGAACGCCATTTCTGCAACACACGTGGGGGCTACAGCCTTTTACGGGGCACAGCATGTCATGTGCTCATAGCTCCCCACATGAAAGAACAGTCTAAATACACATCCCTGCTTTCTCCCTCAAGACCATACCTTGTCAACCATGAGGAAGTTTTCTATCTTTTCTCCATCATTACAAGCAACATCTCCAACTTCTCTAACCGCTTCAGGTAAAAGACTCTTCACTTCCTGAGCTATTATTCCTGTTCAGGAAGTAACAAAAATGTCAGGAAACACACTGGCATACCTGCTGACCCTTCTAAAAACTACAGGCAAAGCAAAAAAAATTATCTAGAATTTCTCAGTGGTAGGAAAATACAGAATTTCAGGGGGTTTTTTTCTCTATTACACAAAAAAAACCCCAGAAACCTTTAGAATTCTCATTTCTCTGCAGAAAGAAAAAAGTTGTTTGTAAGCACATACTTCATTCTCATTAAACTTCTGGAAAATAAATTTCCCATCTTTAAAAATTGAAACAGAAGCTGTAAAATTACAAGCAATACCTAATTTTTGCATTCTTATACCACAAGAGGTACACAACAAAGTGTGTGATTACGGTAACCTAAAAAATGAGGATGAAATAGCAGGATATTAAAAGACACTATGGCACAATAAATATCAGTAGATGTTAATGAAAAATGGGAACAGAACTGACTTTATACCTGTTTCATGGGTATCTTTTATTCCCATAACAGATGCAAATTCAGGCTTGTAGTCATATTCCACCAGCCTCATTTGTGTTATTCTTCTTAACTGCTCATTTGTATCGACCTAGTTGGAAAAATACCAAGATTTACATGTTGAAGCACTAAGCAATCTATGACTACGGCATCTAGGGCACCACTGAGAGAGCAACTAGCCTGACACCGTTATTTGGCCAATCATCACACTGAAAAATACAGACAACCTTCCCATTCCCCACCACCAGAATGCTATTTGTAATTTTAGTGCCAGCTTCCCCTTCTGTTTGACAACTCCCAGCTTCTGCAGAGAGCCTTCTCCAAAGTCTAGCTGATGGCCAAAGTGCAGCTGATGGTTCTACAGAGCACAGTAGTACATCTAGTTTCTTTAAGCCAGCATTTCAGCACAGCCAGGATATAGGAGCTGCTTCCCATGTCAGAACAATGATCCACACGTGCTGTGGTGCAAACAGAAGTGCCCCAAACACTGCAAGGCCCTCACCTCCCGGATATTCTGTTTTGCTCGGCTGTCAGATGGGTGCATGACTCTGCCCATAACTTTGGCGTTTCCGCAGACAACCAGCGCTTCATCTGGTGCATCTGTGTTAATTCCTACTCGACCATGATAGGCTATTGTCTCTGGAATGTGTCCTCGCTGCCACAGTACATCACTGTCATTCTCAAACTGCCCTGGGTTAGACGCCTGGAAGAAATTTTTTTGCTTAAAGATACAGTATAGCATAGATACACTGTTGTTTATTCTATTAGAAATGAGGGGGAAATGAAAAGCCAAATCTTAAATATTGAAATTGTATTCAAGAGCTTTTTAACACATTAACAGAAAAAAACAGAGTGGAGTTACTTCTAAGTGCTTCTGCTCACAGAGCACTGGCTTCATGCTTTTTTTCCCTTGAATTCTACTTTACTAGCACCTTAAGCTAAATTGACAATGTCCAAAGCTTTCCAAATTTTGACATTATACCACATAACCATTCTTTATCTACCACTAAATTTTAGCTGAGACTGGAAATCAGAAAAGAGAAAGCAAGGCAGAGATTAAACACACGTGATTCATAAAATCCTCTGTAATGTTTTAAATTAACTCATACTAAAAATTTCATGTCAAGGAAACAGGGTCTTTTAAAGAACACCAATAAAACAACAGAATGTGTAAAACAAGAAAAGACATTTGATTTCAATAGATAATTTTGGGTTGTTTATTGTTTTGGGGTATTTTTTGGTTTGTTTTTTTAACTTTGAATTCAGGCCAAAGCAGAATCACAATAAAAAGAAGCCAGGCTTTCACAAGGCTTTGCCAGCTACAAGGCCTGGCACTGTGTACTCACCACTGTTTGTCACAATTGGAGCATGATCTGATATGTCTGACAAGCACAGCTCAGCTGGTAGCTTTGTTGTGTTGGAGTGTATAAAGGGCCCGAAGATGAGCTGCTTTTTCTCGCAGTGCATTTGCATGGCTTCGCCACTTTAGGGTAGCCAGAGGCTGACTCGCTCTGCCCTACCGCTGAAGCCCTATTAGACAGCTAGAAAATTACTTTTTTTTCCCCTTCTATCTTTCCTGTTGATATTTTCACCACTTCAGAGCCTCTTGATCTTTCTGCCTTACTGCCTTCTTTTTCCTTTGTCTGAAACAGCTGCCAGGCTTGAAAAATCTCATTCCGTGAATTCCTGTTCAAAAACAGTCTCACATACATTGAAGGAGCCCTCTTCCCTTGAAATTTCAAAATAATCTAATATTAAAAATAGTGAGAAAATTTAACTTTTTAAATCTTACATAAAAATATATCTATCCTGCAAAGTAACAAGTATGAGACAAATGTGAAAATTCAACAGCTTCCCCAAAATGTAATATCTGTAACACTGTCAGATCCAGAAAGAGAAATTCAGATGAAGACAAGATTGTGGAAATTAATGGACAAATAAAGGAAAATAACTATAAAATGTGTGTAGGAATGGTGCAAACACTGCTTCAGCATTCTGAAGCAAAAAAAACACAGCAGCAGCCAGGATGATAAAACTTCTCAGCAGGGCAGAAAACTGCTGAACTCCACACATTGCTTTCAAAGCCTTTTCACAGCTCCACCCAGAAATGGGCTCTGGGCCAAAATGCCCCCCAGAAACCTATCTTTAATTACAGAAAGAGGGTTTATGGCACAAGAGGATGCTCAGATGAAAAAGGAGGCAGGACTGAAACCATCTGAAAGCCCCCATCTTCCTTCTGAAACCCCTGAGCAACACCCCACGGGCTGGAGATTTGCTCTTTTGCTCTCTCCAAACCCAAATGCCAAACCAGACCATAGCTGTAAAGCCTAGGCTAATGATGGCCAGCCAAAAAGGACGCAAGAAACAGCCTGCAAAAAAATAATGCCAGGACTAAAAGCTTTGACAGTCCTCAACTGTTTTGAGAAGCCTCCTCCCAGCTCCACTTAATGCACCAGAGCTTTTGGTCTTGCTTGACTCCAAGCCAAAATGCTAAGCCTATTCCTCTCCATAAACCAAGGGCTAGAAAGAGTCCATGCAAACAAGAAGCAGCTCTTCAACTGATCCACATGAAAAAGTTCAGTGGACTGCAGTCTACCAGACACCCTCTCCATCTTTTGCAGCCCTGCCACATATTTCCCACCTTACATACTTGGTATCTTCCTAAGCCCTATACATAGTATTCACCCTAGAAATAACTGTAACTCCAGACTATGCCCAGTTCAAACATTAGCAACCACCCACCCACCACAAGAAAAAGGGTCCAGGACTGAAAACTTTCAGCAGCCCCCACCTTCCTTTGGCAGTCCCCTTGCAATCCCACTCATTCTGGGGCCCTGTGTTTTCTCTCTCTCCTAGCTCTAATTCTCCATAGCTCTTGTTACACTACAGATCTGGGTTTTTCCTCTTTTCTGAGTCTAACTGCAGGCTAAAGCTGAGTACTAAAAGAAAAATGGCCTGTGAACCAGGCAAATGAAAAGTAACAGTTAAGGGAAAAAGAAATTATTCTTCCTTTTGTTAATTTGAAACCTATATTACTTATATAATCTCATCAGAGATTATCTCATGAGCTAATCTCATCAAATTGAGATGTGGGGCACCCTGGAAACACACTGGAAAAGCAAAGCTATGGGTCTTAAACTTCCTTGAGCTACTTGACCTTCTTTCCTTACTTTTTTTTCCCTTCTCATCCTCCTTGGAAAATGAAGACTCTAGCTAATGAAAGCTTTCACAAAAATTCCTAGCCAGTGAAGTAAATTGTTTCACCACAAATAAAAAAAAAAATAGTCTGGAAAAATCAGAATATTTTTGTATTGGAACTCATAACAAGCTTTCTTTTAAAGCTCTTCCATTGCTCTACTTATTTTTTAATTTCTGGTAATTAAAAGATAACATACTCATATAATGTGCAACTGTAGGTTTTTTCCTCAATCTTTTTGACTCAGTGGTAATTTTTATTCCCAAGAATCATGACCCCTCAATCTCCTGTGAATATCAAAACAGTAAATACTTTTACATGAAAGTAATACAAATCTATACCTACCCTCACAATGATCTTTTCAGAGACATTTGCAGATAGTAAGTAGAACTGGTCCTGAGAGACAGCATACAGTCCAACTACCAGCATGAAGTATCTAATTTGAAATTGATTTAATCAAGACAATAATTGAAGTAATTCTTTCTCACAGAAACAAAGAGTTTTAAATACAGCTGTTATTATTGATACATAAAACAATAGACAATGTTTGTTAAATGCATTTCTTACAATATAAAAGTATTTCCTTAACTCTTAAGAAATATGCTTTTACAAACCCCATAATCACTGCAAATCAGCAAACAATTCAGTAATTTTTATTAATTTAAATAATGAAGCCTCAAAGATGAAAACCTTTCCTGTCTCAGAAGAAAATTATCATTTTTTGGTTTTTTTTAGCTTTCCAATTTTGTCAGCCATTATTCTGGCTATGATTTCCTGAAACTATCTCTAACTATGAGGATGAAGTTTGAGTTTTATTCTCATATCATGCTGTGACTGCAGCAAAAGAAGCTTTTAAGCACATACCAAGTGCTTAAAAGCATGACAGAATTTGAAAAAAAAACCACAGATTTGGTAGCAGAGATTTTTCACAAACATTGGCTCCATTCTAAAGTAGACATTCTCTTTTCTGCTTCTACAGGCCAGCTAGCTGTAGCAATACCTCTGATCAGGATTAGGTTTCCCCTTTTTTCTCATATTATTTGCTGTTGTTTCACTGAAATGCAGCCGTGCCAGTGTTACTTTAGTTATCTGGTCCCCTGGCAGATCAACTCTAAAACAGAAAAGGAAAAAAGATCAGGGAAGTAAGTATTTGGAGAGCTATCTGCTCAAACCAGGTCTCTGCAAACTCATTAAAACAGTTCTGAGAAAAACTGACAAATGGATAAAACAGAGGAACCCCAGTAAAAATGCAGTAACCCTGGTTTCTAAAATTGTATTAAAAACAGTGACTACATCAAGGAGATAAACAGGATAAAACACCAGCAGTAGGAAACTGTTCTTAGTAATAAGAGTCTTATGTTTCTTGGTCTGTTTGTACTCAGTCCTGAATATAATAAAACTGTATGTGTTCAGTAGGATGGCTATTTGCTGCTTGACAGGATTAATAACTGCTTGCTTATTATTGGGCCTGAATTTCCACAGTAAAACTAAGAGATCTCACTGCTTGTCCTTCTTTTCATCTGCACCTAATTGACATGTCTGGAAGCACACAGTAGACACCTGTGTCTCAAATACATAGTGGTAGTCCTCTAGTAAGGGATAAATAATACAAATGAAGGGTCTGTATAGATAAAATTACAGTTCACCAAACAGTCACACAAAAAATAATTTATATTATTGTACATATACACAGAATCTATTTGTTAGTACACAAAAGGAAGAAAAATGTCATGAGAGAGGCAATTTAATGAAAATCAAGCTCTTCTTCCAAGCTCAAAGTTCAGTTTCGGTGATAACATAGTGCAGCAATTATCCCAGCACTGCCCTAACTTGACACTGTCTTCTCTCTTTGTATTATAAAGTTTATTTAATTATTTATAGAGAACAGAGCAGCTCCAACATAGGAAACTTATGCCAGAAGAATAAACATTGATTCTGCCAGTGAGTTAAATGCTCAAGAATGGCAGAGCTCCAGATAGATGCTGCACCTGTGTTTCTAGCAGAGTCACTCCCCCTTAAAAAAGCACTGTAAATGTATCTCATGCCTACATAGGACAGGAACATTCTGACATTTTTTAAGATTAGAAATGCATCTGCCACACAGCTCTAAGAAGTGTAAAAGAGTGTTTGTAGTTGAATCTAAATATTTTGAATATACATACTTAACACATCTGTAAAGCTGTTGAAAATTTTCCTTATTGAAGTGTGATCAGGTATTTATTACTACTGTGATTCTATCTGTGCAACCACAATGAAATCTGGATAAAAATCAGAAAACTGGTTCAGAGCTACTGTGAGGTTCCAAGAAACAACTGCTTCATATTTCAAACAAATCATACATATTGAAACAAGATGGAATAATTTTCTCAGAAATCTTACTTAACAGGATGAAAAGTTTTTTTGCTTCGATCTGATTGAGATTGTTCAATAAGAATTGTTTGATTTGGAGCTTCCACCTATAAAACAAAAATAATCCTCAAAAATTACAAGAATATTAAATTTTAGAACACATAAAAATCTAAATAGACATTAATAGGCAAATTGTTCCTAAAACAGTGAAAATGCACTCATTTCTAGTGGAATGACATAGAAAATAATAGAGGAACTGACTCCTGATCAATTAATAATTGACATCTAATCTGAAGACCCAAGTCTTTCTGCAGATGTAATTTGAGAGAGAAAAAAAAAAAAACAAAGTGCATTAATTTACAAAAGAAAAAATGCTTTTTGAATCCAGACTGTTATTAGCTCATTCCATGCCCAAGCATAAATGCAGATGAGAACAGAACCTACATAAGATAACTACATGTTCTTGGTCAAAAAATTACTAAGAAAAGAGTTCACTTCAATTATTTACCTCCTTACATGGACAATTAAAAGCAATAATCTCAAAGAGAAGACACACTTGCCTTAATTCCATAAGCTTTCAAGTAAAACATTTCTATTGGTTTCCTTCCCTGCTGACTTTTGACATATTTTGGATGTCCAATGATTCTAATATGAACTGTGATTTGGAAATGATTCTTCTTTTGGCACACAAAGGCATCATCTGCTGTTGAAAAGTTAAATCCTTTATCTGTGACAATGTGATATCCTACAGCAGGTCTACAAAAACAAGGAGAAGGAATAGCAACTTTAAGTACCAACATACTTGAGTGACATCTTGAGCTCTTTTTTTTAATGTGGTCCAAAATCCATCTGATTTTTAGTGACAAAACTGGACTAAAAGACATTGTTATAATCACCAGTTCTACCAGGATTTTCTTCTTAGACTGTCAAAGGTGTAAAAATAAAAACACATATAAAATGTCCTCTAATTTTAGTCTGAACACGAAATATTTGGAAACCAGAGGCTGAGGCTTACATAACCATCACTTACAAATCAGATATAAAGGAACTGTGTGCACCTAGGACCACAAATCAACCTTTTAATGTATTCAATCATTCATTATAACACTGCTACAAACAGCAGTCTGCAGACAATGAGCTAATGAGCCAGCAAGACTCCCCACTTTGTTCACAAGTTCCCACAGCAAGTGCCTCTGCAGAAGCTGCTGGGATTCCAATAGGGCTTTACTTAAGCTAAAAGAAAAGCTATCGGTATCAACCCTCTGGCCTGAGTATAAGCTGTCCATCCTATTCTGGCTAAAGCAGCTGTATTTTATTTCTCCAAAGCGCAATTCGTCACCCAAAGAGCAAGAGTATTCTGCCTCTGTAATTCACAGTAAACAAGGGAAGGTACCAAAAGATCTTTCTATGAGAGATAGTGAATTCACCATCCCAACAATGTTTCCAGTCCCCTGATTTAAGCAATGGATAATTCTGAAATAACAGACAGAAATAACTACATGGCAAGGTTCTCTTATATAGACATTGACTTTTCTTGTTAATGGCAGTTTGATAATGATAATCTTGTATGATGCTACTGAGAACCTCTCATTAACACAATTACTGAAGACGGATTTTCATTACTCTTCCATTATTAGCTGGAAAAATCAAAATGTACAGACTTCATAGGAAATACACAGATTTTATTATTGTTTTATAAATTATGAACAAAAGTCCCCTTTCAAACAAATATTGATTACCTGGGATGTGGAATAAAGAGAAAACTACTTTGTAACTACTTCAAAATTACTAAATCATGCGTTACTTCATATTTAAAATTATAATGAAGGTTCTACCATCTCAAACCCTCATTATAAAAGAAGTAAAACTTACTCAATTTTTTTCTAAAATGGGTGATTCTTTTTTATTCATATATGAAATGAATATATTTCATAGTAGGGAATGAAGTAGTTTTTCATATTTAGGTGTCAGCAAGTTCATTAGCTGATATCCTTAATGCAATTTCAGACTATTTGCCTACACACAGGCAAGCAGCTTGAGAAGCAAAATTACAAATGTCCAGATCTCCAAGCTGCAGTGTTTGGAACAATGGCTCTCAAAGAGCAATTTCATATTATAATTTTCTGAGTATGTAATTTACAGTAAATAGGAGTAAACATATATTTTGTTCCTAGTGCAAAAAGAATGACAAGTCTTACCAAGCAGTACAGCCAATTTGGAATATCTTTAAGGTAGCAACAGATATCCCTGTCACACAAGCATCCCTAGTAGAAATATGCTTCAAATTCCTCTTTCTATTCAAAATTTAAGTCTTCAGACATCTTTGGGACAGAGTCCCACCACAAGGGCCAAGAATGTGCTGAGCAGACACAATGAAGGGAATTAAAGGTAGAGTAACCTTTTCTAATGAATCTACCTCAGCTAACAGTATTTTTGTTGTGAAAATGAAATAACTAAGACATTCAAGTACTGTATGAAAAAAATGGAAAATAATAATTAACCTGAGAAATACCCCTCACATGGGGCAGTGATTTGAAGGCACGGGATCAATCCGTCTACACTAAGCAATGAGAAGCATGTGAGTGTCTTGAGGCCGACAGAATACAGGATCACTCCTCAGAAAATCTGTGCAATGTGCTGCAATTACAGTGCATCTTGGAAGAACAGCACTGCCATTGACCTCACTTAAAAGCAATACTGACTTCCTCTGTAAATAACACCTCAATCCCCTCCCACAGTAATGGCAACAGAGTGTGTATTGAGATACTTTATTGTTCAGCATCACATAGACTCTGTTCACAAAGAAATGCATCTGGAACCTCAATTTTAGGTGTATGAGAAGCAACAAGTAACTGGGTAGTGGCAAGAGAGCCATCTCCTGCCATCAGCACACAGCCTTCATGTAGTCATTGACTGAAAGTGCAACGGGAACTGGAAGCCACTTCCATTTAGAGTGAATAATCATATCACAAACTCAGCTGGAGGTTTCTGGGCCCATCCAGCTCCCAAGGAGTGTAAAGGTCTGCTCTCTTGTTGTGTCAATCAATACCTGAGGAGAAGGGTTGTGTGGGACATAGTAGAGAGTGTAATGCCCCTACCCCCTGGGTGCAAACAGGGAACATCAGTGTCCAGGGATGACACTGGTATGTACCCAGCTCCCATGAGATATTTTGGCAGGTTGGGCGAGAGGAGCATTAAAATTTACTGTGCTGTGTTAGTCCCATGTAGGCAGTGACAATTTTTTTGCACCAATCCTGAAAAACTAGGCAGATGTTGTAGAAAAGGGTGAATTTGTTAAAAGGGTTCATATGCTCAGTATTAGAATGGAGAAAATCAGGGATGTAAAGTGAACTTGGAATGATCTTTTCCAGATCATGTGGCCAAAAAAAATTATTTAAAGTTTGATTAGCACAGGAAAACTCTAAATCTTTGACTAAACAGTTGCACATCACACACATATCTATAATTATTAAGAATTAAGTTGCATGAGCCCAGAAGTAATACTGGTAACTTCTAATGCTCTCCTGTAATGCTTTAGACCACTAAAGGTAAAGGTGCCATATGCTTAGTAATTACTTGCCCCAATGCATTTCACAAAATAAACAAAAGTTACCAGGTATCTTAACTTGCTTTTCTTTTGCCCCTAAATCCCTGAAGGGAAATCAGAAAACCTGACATTAATTTTAACCAGCATTTCTAGTTCAGCTTATCTGATACACCTGCAAGTTCATGTTTCATCATACTTTTTATACTTCCTTGTCTGTTCTTATTTCCAAGAAGGACAAGGGATGCCAAATGTATCATTTATTCCTACAAAACTACAACAACAGATGAAAAAGGGGAAAAAAAAAACCAGAAGAAAACAATCTTTTTTCAAGTGCAAACATCAGTGCTTACAGTTTTTCATAATTAGAGTCAAATAAGCTGTTCCACTGAGAAATTTGATATGGTTGCCATGTAAGAGCTTGACAGCATTTTTCCAAAGCTGCATTTTGTCCATCACTGTCATATTCTTGCACATCAGCAGCACAGTCCTTTAGTGTTGCTGTAGAGAGATAGTGATAATTCAATTATTTCTTTTGGAACTAGCCAAAAATCCTGCATAGACATTTTTATAAATATATTTACATAAATACACATACATGTAAATCACAAATGCATTGCATATATATTTAGATTATCCTTTGCAGTTATTCCACAAGACTGTGTTATATTCTCTTGCTCTAGAAAATAAAATTTTCAGCTTTCTTGATTTGCAAAATAGTACACAAGTAGCAATTCCTTTTTTTATTCTCTCCAAAAGGATGAATAGTTTCCTTTTGTGGGGGTGGAGGGTGGAAGAAGGAAAGCTAAGAATTTAACTGTACATCTGCAACACTGCAAGAAGCAATTAAGCAAAATAATTACATTTGTTTCCCATTCCCTCTACTACAGATTTGAATTGAAGGATATACTACAGGGGGCACAGTTTTCCAATAGCAAGCACATTCACCACTGCATCTGGCTGATCTCCTTGCTGCTTTCTGCCTATACATTAGAGAATTCTTTGACAGACAGGGCCAGCCCCAGTTCTCTGAGATATTATACATTTTATGAAGACAGAGAAGAATGTGATAAGAGAGACAGAGTGCAGGAAGGATAGGAGAAAATATGTCATTGAGCATATAACTAAGATCAATCCACAGCCAGTGACAGCACAGTAAGGCAGAGCCTTCAGAATCACTTCAGGCCCAAGCTTCATTTGCAAGACCCCTCAGTTCTGACCTACAGCAGAGTAAAGATAGATAGATTAGATAGATATAAAAACACCACAGTAAAGAAATTCACACCTCACTTGTAAATTACCCCCATGCCATTTTCACCCATGTCTCTGTTCTTTTTCCAGTGCAGGAGTCAGTGAGATTTTATTAAGAATGACACCCAAAGAGAGCTTGTTTCAAAGCTGTATCTTTCAGTATTAAAAACAGCAATAGCAATTTTAGATATGGAAGTGTCTGCTTGTCTTGTCTTTTCAGCAGTGGTTGGTTGACTCAGAGGACTAGCCACAATCAAGAAACACTGATTAAACAAAAGATATCAAAGAAAAGCAACCTACTAAATCGAGTTGCTACTCATTAGAAGTGTTCTAAAAAGATTGATTTAATACTGACAAATAATTTACTCTGAAGAAATAACAAGCAACTTGGATTTTTCACTAACAGACATGGGTAAAATTCCTCAAGTAAATTGGTTGTTACAAACTGTTCATTCAGAGAAAGCCTCACACTTCACAGATGCTGATTCATTTCTGTACATGCCTGATACGGTTTTTGTATTAATTGATATAAGCTTATTTTCTTTTCTTGATAAATAATGAACCAAACCAATATGGGGAAGGGGCGGGAAAAAACATACACTTTGTAGAAAAAAAAACAGAGTGGAGGAGATAATGGGAACTGGCAATCTCTTTGCACATCCACACCATTAATTCCCTGTTCAGCTGACCCAAAATGGTTTCTTTGCCCAGTCAAGTTAGTGCCAAGCAAAGTAAGCAAAACATATTATCATCTTTGTAGCAGAGGTTCACATATGAAAAAGGGCAGAATATTCTATCCAGAAAAGCCTTCAGAAACATGAACCTCTAATGCTCTTCTCTCTTTGCCAAAGATAAATAAATCCTGGTTTTCAAAAAAGGTAAATTCCTCCAAACCAGGTAGTGGAGAATAGACTATTAATAAATACAGTTACCTTTTCTGAGCCAGAAGGAGCTGTGCTCCTCAAGTATTCACTTGTTTATGGTGTAAAACATTAAATTTCCTCTTCACACACTTGCTCACCTTGTCTGGAATCCTGAGACTGCACTGGAGAATCAATCCCATCTCCTAGTAATTGGGAGAGCTTCCTTTTTTTGCTTGATGCTGCAGAAATACTTTTATATAAACACACGTTGCATTAGTCATTTATAAGTTTAAATCTAGATACTACAGAATCATAACAAAAGAATACACAGGTACCTCTCATCTAATTTTAACTGCACTGTCATCCAAATTATGATTTGCTGAGGAAGGAGACTGCTGGTGGGTATTTAAAACTGAATCATCAAATTTTTTCTTCCAAAACTTTTTTATTTCTTTTTAATTTCATGAATAAAGAATCTGATCCCATTAAAAAATTTCCACGGTGCATAAGTGGCAGGTGCTTAGTTTCCTGACATTGGCATTAAAATCACAGCTTTTATCTTGAATAATTTTACTTTTTACCAGTTAATATTAAAATACCACAACATTTTAAATAATTGAGCATCCAGGACACATTGGTGGGTTAATACGGCAGATAGTATATGATTACTGCTTCACTTGCTTACATAGATATTTAATATAACTTGTTTTCTCTTGTGTCATTTGCTAGAACACTTACAAAATCCTCATGCACAGATTTCTACAACAGGTATTGCAAAACACCTCAATATTTTTGTAATCGAGTTATTAAAAATCTGTTGATTTCTTCTGTTGATTTTAAAATTGAAATGCATTCCTACTGCAAATCTAAACCCTAATCAAGATGTTTCAAAGAAACCTCAAAAATGTCTAAACACTGCCATCCTGTGGAAAATTCGACACCCACAGGGATTTACAACCAGTCTTAAATCAGTTCTATCGTTTTTGGCATGTCTCACCCTTTGCATAAAAGCTTTATCATTTACCCAGAAATCTGAGTTGCATTAGGCTGGAAGTACGAATAATTAAAACCCGAACAGCTGGGGGATGTAGAATGATTCCATGGAGTCACAGCATTTTCTGTCTTCAGGCAGCAGCCTTGGGAGAAGTTGCAAGGATAGCCCATGGCACTGTGGTCAGAGTAAGTCTCCACGACCCTGCAGGGAAGCTTGCTGGGTGCCCCAAGAGATGGGCATGGGAGGGGAGGCTGAAGCCCACTGGGCCACATGGCACCATACCGCGGGGCTGGAGGAAATAAACAGATAAGAAAGTAAGAACAAGGAAGAGGAGCTGAAGATCTTCCTACAAGCTTGGGAGAGGCCAAATTCATGTCACCTACTTTGTAGCTGTGGTGGGGAGCATGGTTCTGATCCAGAGTCTGGTGGGGAGTCTGGCAATTGGCTTTGCCTAGGGATGAAAAAGAGATTTTAATTTCTACTGCAACAAGACATGGAGGATAACAACAACCAATGCTGAAAGCAAGTGAAGGGGGGACCACCAGGCTACTGACAAGGGTCTTCATGAAGCATTGCTCAACATGTTTGCTGCCCTTCTCACAGAAGCAATGTCATCTACACTTCATCAGCCCATCTCTTGTGGTCCTGTGCTCTCTGCCAGGAAGGAAAACCTGATCCCCCATCCCTTCTCACCCAAATCCTCCCTTCACAACTTGCTGACTTTCATACTCCTTCTCATGAGTGGTTCTTCAGTTACCTCCAGTCACACCAGTGACTCTCAACATATAGTTCTCACAAAGGATTTAAGCCCCATTCTCTCTAGACTAAAGGTTAAAAATTTGTGACATCTTCATCTCTCTTAAGGAAGAGAAAATCCTATGCCATCTTGCTGTCATTTAAAGCAGCTACAGAAGGTTCCTCTGTTACATTTGGAATAGATGGTGGTTCAAGAAATAGATTCTCAATCCTTTCAGGTATTTCTATGAATTGTCAGCTCAAACACTGCTCTGAAGTCGAATCTGAAACACAAGTCTTAAGATGCATGTTATGCTAAAAATGCTGCAGCAGAGGAAGGATGACAAATTTAATGAGACACACCTCCTTTACCAAAGCTGAGTTTTCTGACAGAAGCCTAATAAAATAAAATTCCTTAAAGAGACACATAATCATAATCATAATAAAGAAACGTTCACACACACAGTGCAAATATTTTCAAGCATCAATGGTAAAATTTTCTCTATTTTCTATTTCTTTTTTCTATTTTCTTTCTGAAGTTTCCACTTCAGATTTTGTACTTCTGAGTTTGGATAGCGTAAAGACAACAGTTTCATTTTTGGTTACAGACTATTACTTCTGACATGTGCTTGTGCATTTCTTAATTGTATTGCTTCTTGGTCTTCTAACATCCACAACCCTGCATTTTGGGTTAGCTTCAACCACACAGCTCCTCCTTAAAAATTAATTTAAAAACTCCACATTAGAATATTGTTTAATTTACTTCAAAATAGATTCTCTGATGCTTTTAAATACCATGACTACACTCTAAGCTTTTTTTTCAACTTTGAATAGTTAGGAAATATTTAATTTATTTTTTTTTTCCCAGTGGGATACTTGATCCATATATACTGAATTCAAATTGAGCTTTGTAAAATTTGAAAAGATACATACATAAAAGTCTAAACCTTCCCTTCAGCACATTCAGTTCATATTCTGGCTTCAAATGTTGCCTTGGGTACTTGATTGCTGCTTTAACATAGATTATTTCAGTAAAATAGAGAGACAGACACTTTCTAGGAGAAAGTATTTATGAAGTACAGAGGTAGTAGGGATATATTCCATATATATATATATATATATATTTACTGAAACCGATACTTTGCTTTTTGAAGGAAAAGGAAATAATCCGTAGCTTAAATGACTCTACATTACAAACATAGTATATCAATGAAATGCCTACTTAGCAAAGGACATGGCAACCCCTTTTCTCTTTTCACTAATAATGTGGAAGATATTACTGTGAGAAAAGATGAGGCAACCACATGGTGCTACACTTGTGATGTAAGAGAAGAATAAATGCAATGCTGATGGCCTTTCTGATGCAATGATGATCTTTAATGGAAATTTCAAGGTACACCCAAGACCTTGGTGGTAGCAGCACCCTTCTCATTGCAGATGACATTATGGGATTCTGCATTTTATATATATATATGGAGGCTTTTAATAGTTTTCTCCTTTGACATATTTTGACATGCTCTTTTACAAGATTTTATTCTATTTATGCACACATTTTCTGTACTACAGACAAACAGTTAATAATGTGACCTGTATAGATCTAATGATTCTTAAATGTTCTTAATCCCATAAATAATGAAATAGGAGTGTAGTAGTAGTGTAAAATCCTGTTCAGCCTCCAAATCCATAACAGTTTTACAGATGGTTTTCTTGCATGTAAGTACTTTGTAGCACTGTAACTACAATATCTAACATACTTAAGCTAAATAATAGCATATATATTCACATTTACATTTTTGCTATATTTTGTGTATAAAAGCAAAATAATAACATTTTAAAGTTGTCATATGGGAGTTCAATAATGTTAACCTAAAACACATTTAGTCACTCTAAAAATAAAGGATATTTATATACAACCTCTTCTTCATTCTTCTTTATTTTTATAGTGTGGGCAAAGAGGATCAATTCATTATTCATGATTTAGAGCAGGTAGGAGCCTGTTTGGCCCACTTTAAGTAAACATGTGCTGCTGAGTCTGTCTAGAATGAAAACTTCCATGTTTAATTATTTTTAAAACATCCCTTCTTGCCATACTTCTTGGCAAGTGCCTATTAATAGTGTTTTGCCTTGAAACAATCATCTGACAGTTGTCTAGGTGAAAGATTTGGGGTTTAGGTCTTCAACAGATCGATACTACATAATTTTCCACCCTCAACCATAAGCCTTTGCACTATCTATCCTTTGATAGTTTTAAAGCTAATCTCAAAAGAGACCGATGGACAGTTTCTGCTCTGAACTAAGTATTAGCTCTACTACCTTCAAATGGAAAACTTCCATTGTCCTCTCAATTTATTATACAGTAGTCTCAGTTTTATCATTTACTCTGTATACAAACAGTAAATTAGCACTTACAGGAATGTTAAAGTAACAGCTCTGCATTTAATGTCACAATTAGCTCAACAGCTGTGAATCAACACAGACTTCATTATCATTCGTTCTGTTGAGCAAGAAGACAACCATATTTCCATTACTGAAATTACTTAGTTCATTTTTTCTAAGTCTTCCTGTGCAGCTTCAAGAAACAGTGCCAAGTGAGCCACAATCCTCCTGAAACTCAGATTTTATCATGGTACTAGTTAAAACAATTGAAGAGCTGTGGCTAAGGACAGGAAGTACATGTTGCTATAATACTTACAAAGTTCCAAACTCTATGTCACTACCAATGAATTCTTCCAACAGGCTTGTATCCACCATGGGGTTTTCCAAGGCTCCATGGACATCTTGCCCTAAGGTTAAAAGTAAAAAAAGACAGAAATTCAGAGGGAATTGTCAGTGTTTCAGAATAAGTGATGCTGCCAATGGTCCTACACAAAGGAAAATCAAATCTGTCCTGTCTCATGCGAAACAAAAGCGTTATGCTTCTGGTTTAGCCAGTCTGGGAAAAAGGATGATGAGGAATGCAGAGTGCTTAACAACGTGCAGGGCCATTGCAGATGACAGTGCAGCACTGGGCAAACACCACTGAATGCATGGCATTAAGGCTTCAGGGAATTACTCCAGCAGGAGGAAGAAGGACCCTAGTCTGCAACTGAGAAAAAGGGTTCTGAAGATAATTTCCAACTCTTTTACACTGAGGTCTAAACAGTTTGTTGAGTTGAAGTTCAGACACTGTGTTACATAGATCCACTTGGTGCATTACTACTCACAAGTACTGCAAGTGAGGTTCTGATTTAAAACTCCATTTAAAAATCCACTGAGTTTAAATAAAGCCCAAATAAAGCTTTAAAAATGTTTGATTTGTGGCTTCCTTTTATTCTGCCTAAAAAACCAGCCCACTAATATGTTAAATGTACTTTGTCCTTTGTTGCTTAGTAACTGAAGGCTACAAACAGATTTTATGATGATAAAGTTTCCGGAATTCATGACAACTTTTGCAGACTGTCAACGGGCACTCATTAAAAAACCCAGCCAAGCAGCCCTGCTCTGCAGGCTCCCCACCTCTGCAGCAAGCCTTCCATAAATACAGGTGTGGCCACTCAGAATGCAAACAAGATAAGGACCTTGACATTCGTGCTCGAGCTGCAAGTGCCTCTGTCCCACTTGACACATGATAAAATGGACAAGCCTACACATCAAGAGCTGTGAGGCTCAGTCCTAGAGCCTGACACCAACCACGTCCCCTCAGCTTGACAGCAGCACGTGTGAACACAAAAGGTTAATCGCTGCCGCTGAACCGAGGAGCAATCACTGCCTTTGGTGCGTTTGCTGTCTTCTCACTGTACTACCGTGCATAGGACACTTACCCTAATACAGCTTCAGTTTCTTTTCTGATGTCTTTGTCTGATACTGTTCCCTCTTGATCCAGTGTTTAGAAAGGACATTCATGCAAGCAGAAACTAAAAATCCAGCACCTTGCACAGGATTTGCTCATTTGTCTGTCTTAATCCACATAAATTCATATTGCTAATAAACATTTGCCAAATTGCTTTGTCATCATAGATTAATCTAGGTATTGTTTGCTTGTTGGTGCTGCAGGCTTAATTTTGACTGCCTTTCACTGGGGGATAGCAATTTGGAGGTGTGCCACTGATAGATCCTTGCACCTCAACGTATTGATGTTGTATCCAAACCCGTCCCATGCACACCAGAGAACAGATTCTATAGGTGCAGCCCACTAGCTTATCTCAGCAGAATTGGAACACAAATTGTGGAAGCAGAACAGATCACTTTGCAAAACCAGCTAGAGACTGTAAAAGGGCCTGGCTTTCCTTAGCAACCTTCCTCAAACGTGTTGGATTCTCATACTTTCATTCTTCATGGCTGAATGTAGGGTCCCCCTACCCTGAATTAAAAACCCTTCTCCTTTTACTAATTTAGTCCACAGGAAAATTATTCAATCACCTTCTTTTACCCCACCTGTTCTTCCTGTTCAACCCACCAAACCCTCATGTAGAATGATATAATTTCATTGCTAACTTGAGGCCAGAAGTCAAATACAAAATGTTTGTACTGTACCACACAAGCAAAAATTCTTTATTTTGACCAAGATCAGAGACAGGCTCTTTTGAATCAAAGAATACAGCTCTAAATCAAACATGGACAAGGCCTTTCAAATGGACATCCCACAGTCCAGAGATCAGCTCTGTTGCTAAGTAATGATAACAGAAATAGCTATCATTTCTTCTTAATGTCTCCACTTTGCATGAACAGCTAAATGGAGAGGAGGAGAATGAAAGAATAAGCAGTGCTGGGAGAGGAAGGAAGCACACCAGGAAGACAGGGCACCACTAATGAGTGTCTGTGATGCAGGTACATGGAACAGTGGGCACATTTTGCTGCCCTGTAGAGCTTTCTTAATGTACTTGCCAAGCCAGTGGTATCCATCACATGCTTGCACTGGCACCTGTTTCAGCAGAGGAGGACTTGTTGGATCATACATAATTTTTTTTTAAATGGTGGCATCCATTTCACAGGCATTTGATCACAGTAAGTACTTAACAGATACGGGCAGTATGCAAGACAGTCCCTCACCTGGATGTTACGTGCTTTTCCTGAGGTTATGCGGCAGGACAAGCCCTGCGGTGTGGCCTCTGTGGACACAGCTTCCTGCACAGAACCACGTGCCTGGCCAAGAGCTGCTGGAGGGTATGTGGAGTCAGCAGCCTCAGTCATCAGCTTGCACTCAGCTTGCAGTTCACACTGCAGTGTGTCCAGACATCTCTGGGAGAGTCTGCACTGAGTGACACATTCAACTTTGGTGTCACTGTGCAGTGGACTACTCAACAAATGCAAAGGTGAAAGGACAAGGCAGTGCCATGGCAGGGGGCTCACACACAGATGTTTGTAGAACACACACTGCAGGCACAGGCTGCATATAACTATATATTTTTCTCATTTCTTTGTAAGCTTGATACTTCTGTTGCTTGATCTCCAAGTCTAAAACCTGTCAGTTCTTCCACTGTCTT
Organism: Parus major; assembly: GCF_001522545.3. Classification (NCBI taxonomy): domain Eukaryota; kingdom Metazoa; phylum Chordata; class Aves; order Passeriformes; family Paridae; genus Parus; species Parus major. The sequence continues at coordinate 33,513,130 of NC_031773.1, read as the reverse complement.
TTGTTTCCCTGTCCATTCTCACCTAGCCTGTCCCTAATACCCAGAACACAGGTCCCCAAGGAGAAGTATGAACTCCAGCCTCTTAGTTTGGCATGTACTCTTTGGCAGAAATCCCCTTCTTTCCTCCAGACATGAGGCTCTCATCACCTGGCTCCTCAGCTTGACTCTATGGTGTTGTGACCACATCTCAATCCCTGAAAAACCTACCTTGATCAATTCTCCCAACATTTTCATGTAGCCTTATGTATATCTGCATTTAAATAGGCTTCCTCCTTTTCAGTGGTATCTAAACAGAGAGTGAAGAATGGGGGACAGAGAAATAGTATTGACTAAAAATAAATACTAAACTAATAATTTCCTGACATTAGAAGAGGATGCCAGGAAGCTTCCAGCAAAGTCCAGCTATCTGTAGTAAGATCAGTTTTAAAATATCAGTTACTTTACACAGGAAACAATCCTTCTATACAGCTCAAGAGTAAAAACAGCACAGAGAACATGGTCAGGGTTCAGTAATGCTTGCTGAACAGACAAATACATGTTTGCTACAAAGCCTTGCAACTTGAGGGATACGTTTCTGCTTGAGAACTAATAACTGATTTCCATCTAGAGCCACTTCAGCACTTCATGAGCTCCACCATATACGCTCAATGGGAAGTCCAGCTGCACCTCATTGACTGACACTGATGTAAGTTATGACTTACAGGCCCTTATTTCATGATAAAGGACTCCAAGAACTGTTTGCCATTTAAATTGTGCACAAAAATCCAGCTCATTTCAACTGGAACAGACCTGTTGTCATTGACACAAGCAATGTAAGTTATTACTTACAGGCCCTTATTTCATCATAAAGGACTCCAAGAACTGTTTGCCATTTAAATTGTGCACAAAGGTCCAGCTCATTTCGACTGGAACAGACCTGTTGTCATTGACACAAGCTGCAGAGTTACAGGGTTCTAAGTATAAACCAGCTGCAGCCAGCCAGGAGGTATTGCAGCCTAGGTTATTCAACTTCAGGAAGACCTGTTACTCCAAATTGTAAGGATCAAGTTTGTGTTAAAATATACTTTTTTTTTTCCCTCCCAAAGTAACATCTTCTATAGAAACAAATCTTACCATCAATATTTTATATTTTTCACTTCATTTTTTATTCCCGTTTCAAACTCTCATCCTTAAAATGGTATGTAGCACCTCTGGGGTTTAAGTGTTTTATTTTTAAGGGTATTATTTTAATGTTTCTTCAGTGGCTTCATTATTTACCACAAATTCTAATCAATATTCCATGTCACCCATGCAGAAGCTTGAGTGTATAGAGATGATTGCAGTAAGGAAGAGATTTCTTTAGGTGACAGACAGCACAGTCAAAGCACATGCATTTCAGACATGCCAAAGTACCTTACAACAGAAAAGACCAAGTTCAATAGCATAACAAGGCTGGCCTTCTACCAGGTCTCTCAAACTATTGATAACATCAGCAAGAACAGGTTGTTCTGCCACACACAGGTGGAAGAGCTAGTCAGGAGCTTTGACATTCCCTATCCCTTGACAAATAGGAACTTACTGACTCTAAAATGCAAAATGTTTTAATTATAAATACTCTTTTATTAATTATAAATACTCAATAAATGCTATTTCTTCAAAATAGGAAAAAAATCTGCATCAAAGATGTTCTCTCTAATGTGCAAGTGAAATGAAACAGGAAAAAATGAGAACTTTCCAGCCACACAAGACAAAAGCCATTTACTTAAATGAGAAAAAGCCAAGGTCAAATCCCAGAGTAATATCTCATCTAAAAGGTCTAACTAATATCTAACTATCTAACTATTCAAAGAAGTGATTGCCAGGAAAACAAACATTATCTCACCTTCCTTGAAAAAAAAATCCTGTTTCAGACTGTCCGCTTTCAATACTGCAGATACAACTCTGTCTTACTAGTGAGTGCCACAACAAATATGCACTCTAAGGAACTAAAGCACAGGGCAGAGGGGACTCTTTGCTCATGAATTTCAAATAATCTTACAAAGCAGATCTATAGATTCATTAACTGCCAGCTCATGCATTTATAAGCCAAAACTGAACCACTGAGGAACCACTCAGTAGCACCATTCTCCACTTGATATTGCAAGATCCAGTTTTTTCACAGCCTCAAAAAACAATGTTCTAACACTGCTATGACTAATCAGAGACCATCAAATCAACACTAGCAATTTATGACTCTTGCTTCATGAGATTTTGCCTCATTGAAGTGTTACAAAGCCAGCCCACAAGCTGAAGTGCTAAGTTGTAAAGATGCCACTATTTAAAACTGCTTTTGTATTCAGTAAACACAACCCCTGCTGGAAAAGAGGGCTAACCATCTCTGAACTTCAGCTTGCTCCCTTCTCAGACTTACCTATGGTTTATAACAGCAAGAGAGCCGACTCCATGCTGAATGATTAGCTCTTGCAGCCTTGACACATATCTGTGTCCAGATAATGAAATTCAGCCATCTAACAGCATCACAGCACGCTGTATGGCCTTAGCAGACCTTTGTCACATTCTAATGGAACATAGCAGAGCCACACAGGGACAAGAAGGGACATGACATCCCAAGATGTTTCGCTTTTCCTGTAATTAAAAGGAATCAACAGGACTTCTCCCCCTCACACTGGCAAAAGACTTTCCAAAAAGAGCTGAAGTAATAATTATAAAAAATTTTTTAAAAATCCTGATAAAAACAAGAATTATGCTGCTAAAAGCAAAGCCAAAAAAAGTTTGTTAGCCTTTCAGTTCCATGACATAAACTAAATTTAAGGAACATTGTATGAAATTCCTACCATCTATAAAAAACACATTTGCTGGCTAGCAGCTCTAGATTGTAGCTCACCAATTTAAATTTCTTGGCTTAAATGTATTTCCTTGGTCAAATTTTTAATTGTCCTAGCTTGAAATTAAAATTCAAAAGTTTCGGTTGCCACCTCTCACTCAGGCCAACAGAGGGGCAGGAGAAAAAAAAAATACAGAAAGAAAATCACAACAGAAAAGATAGTTTCCCAAGTTACTTTGAGATCAGTGAATATCTGCATAGGTAATAGATGGAAAACAAATACAACAAAGGCAGCTTAGAATAGAACGGATAACATATTAAAAAAAAAAAAAAAAGCAAAGTGCAAACTGGAGGAAGGGAAAGGAAATAGTAAAAAAAATATAAAAGTAAAAAAGCCTTTGAACACATTATCGGGGAGTCTAAAAAATGCAGTTTTATTATGGAATCTATTGGGAACTGAATTGTGAAATAAGAGTAAGTTATTAAACTAATTGGACCAGCTTGAATAGAAAATGTCTTGGAGAAAAGGGAGATTATTCCAGACAAAAAAATCCAAGCCTTAACTCCTCCAAAGGGTCCTGAGGATACCGACACAATTACCATTTTACCAATTACAATCAGGCTATTTCAGAAGAACATTAGTGGAAAGAAAACCTCTTTACCTAACATGCTAAAACTGACAAGGAAGTGAGATCTTTAACCACATGAAAATCACTAAGATTTCAGAAGTGTTACACTGCAATGAGTCTTCAGTCACTTCCCGGTTTTTCTTCAAGGCAATTACCTCACCTGTACTGCCGGCTTTGCTGGGTCTGCCTTCCCTTTGGTATTCTGGCCAGAGCATTGCAGCACATCTGTACCATTTGTAATAATTAATTCTGGTACTGTCTTCCACAATAACTTACTGTAAATACAGCTTTGGGTTTCAGAGCATTTTTTTCTTCCTCCTTTCTTCCTCAATTACCCCCAAACAATTTCTGGTTTTGCTGCCATCAAAAATTGTTAAGGATTGTCTTGAAATTAGTCCTACCTTCAAAGAACTTCTGCAAGGCTTCATTTTCTCCCACGACATCCATGAAAAGCCAGTAGAAGTGTTTTGCTTTGGTACTACTTGAAGAGCTCCCACTGGGACAAATGCACTCTCTTCCAGATGATTATGAACATGCCAAGGAACATATCATGTTTTTATCAGAGGTTTCAACGACTTTGTTGCAGCTGATTTCATTCCTCCATAACTAGAGTCAGGGTTATAATTAGGCTTTATGTAAAGGTACACATAAAGAAGACTCTAACAAGGTTTTTGGGGCAAGATGATGTGGGTTCTAGCCAGTCAGTAAGTCTAATGTTCTTGTTTTAAGGACCTTTGTTCCCAGTACTAATTACACATGCGCAAAAAATACAGCAATAAAAATTACTTATCTTGTCTTTGTACTTTCACACAGGTCATGTAATTAGTACTACCAATGAAAGCAATAATAATCAAAAATGCAAGAGCAAAGCCATCACTGGCAGGAAGGTAGAACTTCTATGTTGTTACTATTATTAAAACTAAATCACACATTAGCCTGTTTGGCTAAAGTTAACACTGGAAAACATATGAGAAAGCAGAACATGGGAACAAAGCTCTTTTAAGGCTAGCAGCAAACTCTACTTTCTCTTAATTCATCTTTAAACATTGAAAACTTCCCATTCTGTCACCAAGCAAACAGGAGAAAAATACTCAAATGTTTTGAGTAGGTATCTAAAAAAGGCATTCATTGCATAGTTATGAACTAAAGCTCTGATGAAGTCTAGAATTAGGACATTTTTGGAAGTAATTATACCCACCAGAAAAGTAGTTGTTGTCCAGTTTTTACAAGCCCCAGGTACTCACAGTGACACAGGTTTCTCATGATAAAAAGCTCATATGAAAAACAGAAAAGAATTTTGGAGTAGGGACATGAAGACAGAGGTCTTCACAGCATTTACAACATGTTGATGTAATTGAGCCCAACAGTCATTACTACTGAGATGCACTACATGGGGTACACCTTTGTACAAGAAAATCACCTCAGCATAATACATTTTGGATGCTACCATGTATAGAAAGGACCCTTCTCTCTGCTTGAAGGCACGACAGGATTTTGTAGTTGTAAAGGATATTAAGTCAGAATCGCACCAACTACTAGTAACAATTTGCCTGCTGTCATGGGCAAATGCTATGACATGAGCCATAGCTAATCATGGAAACAGTTCTATCTCATTATCTAAACTAAGGATTAACAAGCATTTAGGAAGCATTTATGAGCTTAACGTAACATATTGATACCAATAAACACAGCTTGTTTTCTAAGAGTGAGTAAAAGCCAGACTTCCTTGGCATTATTGAATGGATAAACAATCCTTTAACAACTGCTGGTAGAATTATTCCAGGTTTCCACAACAGCAAGTAGTACTTGATCCTAGTACAGGATCCTTTCTCAGGGTTCTCTGACACCATTTTTTTCATACACACAAATTGTAGCGTTATATGGAAATTATCATCAGCATGTTAAAGAAATCACACAATGGAAATTTCCAAGTTTCAAGAACAACCACAGGGAAAATTATGCATAAGACATTGAAAACTGGAAATCCCAAAAGAGTGGAATGAAAAAAAACTAATTTAAAGGAATGAAAAAATTTTAGTGAAAGAAGAGAGAAAGACAAAGTTTTCAGCAGTCATATAGGGGTAAGAATAGATTTCTAACCAAAGTGCAAACAAGATAATTTTATCCATCCTTCATATTTGACAAGCACCCTTCCTTAAAGAGAAGATAAATAAACTCAGGTTTATTGTGCTGTGACACTTCACTATATGTGTTTCTCTTCCTACATACATATTGTTTAAAATTACAAGTATAAGAAAACAGCATTTCAAACAATTCCAAGCTCTCCCAGATATATGTAAACTGTTCTGGCATACATCCACAGAGAGCTGCATAAGTGTACCTAAACGCTACAATAAAGAAAATACCAGGCATTTATTTATTCACTCTTCATAAAATCAGTTCTACATTTTGGAGTGTCCTACTGGGGAGGTTAACATCATTCTGCATCACAAAGAACAGAAGACAGAGACTGTTTCAGATTAACACTTTAATCAGAAGTTTTGTTTTTAAATGTAAATTACAATCACTGATACACCTGCAAGTGCTTACCACATTTGTTCAACTAAGTATTATATGTACGCATATACAGCATAGGTCAGTTTAAAACAATCACAGTACTTCTTAGTGCCATCTGCAAATGGAGAAAGATCTTGGACCCACTTTGTGGAAATAAATATCAAGTGACAAAAAAAGGTTCAGCAACTTTAGTTATGTATATTCAATGAAGTTCATGCACGCGCAAGAGTAAAAAGTTTTAGAGCTCTTCTTTGTAATAGCCAAGTTTTGCTAGTGACATCTCTCGTCTCAGCTGCATAACTTCCCAGAACATCTGATCCACTAAAAAAGACAGAAATATCATTAAATATATCAAATTCACATTTTATTTCAACTGATGTATTCAGGCTGCCTTACTCTACATAAGTTTTGGGGAACTTTATAACAAACATCTGGTAAAACCAGCATGTGTACGAGCTAATCGTGCTTGATTATGACAAAATTTGTTCAAGTACATATTCTGAACATTCTAAATGAGAGTCCTATAAAAATTCCTCAGATTTTAAATTTCTTTAAAATGGAGAACAGAACTATATCAGTATTCCTTGTCAGTTTCAATTAATTGCAATTTCTTATTTAAGTTTCCCTGCCCCTAGACTCATATTCTGTGAAACTAAAGGACTACAAAAAGAAAAAAGTAGACCTTGTTGAATAAGAATTGTTTCACCAAGGAATCTGTAATTTTGTTAAATTTTGCCATTTATAATCTTTCTTGCTCCTTTTTTTTCTACAATAATCTGCTAGCAAGAATAACCTGGGTAAGACAGACCCTTTTTTCTAATTTCATCTTTATCTTCCTAAACGTGATAAACCTAACACATTGGCTTATGCTTCTAGACATCACAGCAATACAAATCAAAATCATGGTGCACATAATTATTCAAGACAGAATTTCCATGTAGTCAAGATCCTGATGTAGAATGTCTACAAGTATCATTAACCTGAACAAGTACAAGGTTTTCCCCACCATAGTTCAAAAAACACTTTTGTAAAAGTGACCTGTCTGAAAAATTCTATGGCATACTAGTAGAAATGCATGCAGAACATTATACAGACAATTACGATGAGTGCCTACATTCCTGTGAATGTATTGTTGAAATCCTTATATAAAACGAGGAATGCAAATTCTATGCTCTAGTAGTAAAGATGACAACTGAGCTAAAACACCAAACTCCTTTTTTTTCTTTTTTTTTTTTACAAACTTCTTGGGAGGAATAAATCAATCTGATAATGCTGAAAATATTTCATTACATGATGTAAAAAATCCATTAATTAAGTTTTTTTATCTCAATAACAAAGTAAACAATTTTTAGTTGAAAGTAAAAGCCTTTTAACTACAAACCATATTAAAACTTAACATATTTTCAAGATCTTCAGTGATTCTAGTCAGTCAGTAAAAATTACCAACATCTGAAGGTTTTACTAAACATAATTAAGTATAGGAAATAGCTGAATTTCCAGCAAATTCCATGACCCTTTAACATTGAAAATTAACAGCATTATTTTTTGTAAGTCTATCTATCACCTCAGGAGTACTTCAGGTTTGAAATATTTGGGTGTAGCTAAAATCCTGAGCTCTTGAAATTTGGAAACATCAGGAAGAGATGACTACAGGTGAGGTAGCAAAGCAGGGCTAATTCTAGCCAAATTCTTGATGAAGCAAATCCACAGAGACTTGAAAACTGGAATAATGAAATGCACAGACATCCATAAATATTACAATGTTTAACTGTTTTACTTTCAGAAATGCAACTGAACTAAAAAAAACTTACATTTTCACAGTGAAAACAAATATTCTAATTTACTATTGGCACAGGGCTAATGACACTTTTTCCACTATCTGTGCTCAGTATTTCTGGGAGCCTGAGTGATACGACCTGTTTCAAAAAAAAAATTTGGACTGAAAGCTGTTTGGCAATATTCTTTGACAGTTAAATCAACTGAGTGCAGTTTAAATGCAGTCAAATCACCTTCTTTCCCTTTTATAGTGATAAACAGGTGAAGTGGTCTTGAAATTGAAGACAAAACTATGCCTCCAACATGCAATATGTTTTTAAATTCCAGAATTAAGTAACTGGGTGTACTGTGAATATGTTTTCACAGACATATTTTATATGGACATACTGGAACCACACAGCACAGCTAAGCAAATTCCTGAATTACTGTGCAGACACAGTTCAAATAGGCAGTTGTTGGATATGATATTCTGACACGACCAAACCAACTGGGTAACAAAGGTAGGGAACCCCTCCCAAGTCACAGCCTGAAGCAATGGCAGTAAAAACCACATTTCTCTTTTGGGGTGGAGGATAATCAAGCCTTACATTTATAACCCGAGCCCCGGTCAAGATTTGGCGATGCCACTGCAGTGATCTCATTTCTCACCTGCACTCAGATGAATGATTACAGGTTTTCTGTATATATAAAAGGTTACCTGTTTACATTTTGCAATTTTACCCAAAATATTGTCTTTCTTGCCAGTTCCCCCTGAAAAAACAGTCTGACAAGAACAGTTGTCTCAATTGCCTTTGCACAAAATGAGAAGATGTGCCAAAATACCAAGCTAAAGAAAAAATGGCCCAGATCAAACCAAACTGAAGCTTTTTGTATCCAAAATGCCTCCACATTCTGTGACAGATATTTGATTTTTGATTACTGTGTAGAAAAACTGTGACTAACTCCCCTAGTTAGATTTTGCTTTAACATTTCTTACTGTATAAGGGGTTTTTAAATGGACTAAAGAATCAATGCATTATAATTTTTTGTTTTAAAAAATAACTTTATTGGAGAGTGAAATACCACAATATTCTCAAGATTACAATGACTATAAACTGATAACCTGTAATGCCAGGTCACAGCTAGCAACTTTGTTGCACAGAGAGCAACTTTTAGGAGCAGGCACTATGTAAATGTCTCTTTATGTAGGTCAAATACAATTTTTTATACTTACCATCTTGCTGCTTCAACAGTCCTTGCTGGATGTATCGAATATATGTAAAGAAGTTACACACCGAAGTGATCTAAACTCGTATAAAAATAATGGTGGTTAATGTAATTTTGTATACAAGTGTGGAAAAAATAGCTAAATAGCTACTACACAAAATTAAGTCATAGTAAATCGACTTACCCTGTAACGACAGAAAGGAGAAATGTAGTAGTAACTGCTTGAATCTCCTAATTTGATTCTATGCTTGCATGACTTACTTTGTCCACTGAGAGCACATTTCCTACAAATATAAAGGTCACATGATTCAATAAACAAATCTGACATTAATGTCTAAACACGTGTTTATGGTGTGAATGTAACTGCTTCATATTGGCAAAGACTGATGAGTCTCTACCTTCATTTTGCAAGCTGCAATTATTACATTATGTTGTCAACTATTTGAGTTCCACAAGGCCTAATTTAATTTCAATACTGGTACATTATGATGCTTTTTTTGAATTCTAAAACTTTCTTCACATCTGGGAATGCACTTCCATATTCACTACTTTAAATTGGCTTGACAACTCTGGCACAGTGGGATTTCTTTAATTAACTCTTAATATGTCAAATAAACATTTTAAAAAATTTAATGTTGATTAAATCTTGATGCCAACATTTAATCAGATTTTTTTCAAGTTCCACTTGATATTATTGATATTATACCTCATCCTAAAAAAAATCAGCCCCACAGAAGAGCAGTCAATTCTCTGACATGCATTTTAAATCCAGTTTTGCATTTATGCCCAAATTTAAATCATATTTTACATTCAGAGTATAAAATCTTTTGGGACAAAGGAAAATGGCCTGTCTGGCAGTAATTCTTTCTGTTACAATTCCAAAAAGTGAGAGTAAAATAATCAAATTTACTTCTGCTGCATTGCAACTATGCAATATTCAGGAAAGGTCATTATCACCACAAACTGTTCCCCAAAAAAGAACAATTTAGGAAAACAATGGATTTTTAAAGATAAGAACAATTTGATTTATTCGGAATGTCTGTATTAGAGCATCTCAGATGAACTGGGTTGTTATGGCAACCACTGTTTCATTAATTTTAAAAGCTGCTGGTTCTTTCTCCCATTTCTACCTTGTGAAATTAGGGAGTCTAAGAACAAGCAGCCTTTCAAAAGTGAAACAAAAATGACTAAGCTCCTGTGAGTGAACAGTGGCTCACAGGCCCTTTTAAATTGCCTGCAGCTGGTCCACAGAACCATGTAAAACAGGAGAAAATTGATGTGTGTATTTTATGGTTTTCCATAGCAATTTATGAGGACTGACAGCAGTTCATTAATACAAGAAATCCTAACGTAGCTGAAGCAAGCTGGATGACAATTTCAGTCTAGCTTTTGTCAGAAGACAAACTTTCAACCCTAGGAAAATAAAACCCTTGTATTCCTTTGGTTACATAATTGCCTCCTCTATGTTGTCCTCCATCACACCAGTTAAATCCTGAGGGCTCCTGCTGGTGACTCAGTTTCGTGCTGTGCAGCACACTCAGCTCAGTGCTTTGCTCCCCATGGGGACAATTATGTGAATCTTCTGGGGAAACCCAGCTGTCTTCTGTTAAGGCAGCACTCACTACACACCATCACAGTTACCATTCAGTAACTTCTGTATATTCAGAACCTTTCTGTACTACTATCATAGCTCTCTGTCCTCCACCCCTCACTATGCTATTTAGGCTCTTACCCAGTATTTTATGCATCCATTCCCCTACATGAATGTACAACAAAATGCAAATGTACAACAAAATTACTTCCTTAAAAGCATTACTCTAGCTTTTGTTATTGTTTATTATCTGTTTGTCTATATTAAGGTACCCACTTAAGACGACAGTTTCAATGAAAAAAAAACATTTTGCGCTGTATGAAAATAAAAACCTGAAACTGCTATGCTGATTCAGTGAAAACTTCAACATCTGTTTCCCATTCAGTGCAAATAATAATATATAAGGCAAAGCACAATTGCTGTAAAATTACACTTAAATACTGCAGATTCCTTACCTATTACTTATCTACAAGCAGCTCCACAAAAGTTTGTTTTTACAGAAGAGTTGGAAAACGAGAAAGTAATTTCCCTGACCTTTTGGTATAGCTAAAATAACTTAATTACAACTTGTGCATTGTCATCTCAAAACATCAATCTCTATCTTGCCAAATATTTAAGGATTTTCTAAATTCTGATTTAAAAGTTATCCTATACTGGAGAAAAAGGGTTAAAAATATCCAGAAATTTCTGAATGATGCAGTTGAGTCTCCTGTCTGGCTACGTATTTCATCACATCAAGATGTAGCAAAGGTACTTGAACCACAATGACTTTAAATCCATTTGCCAGTTGTTCTTTAATGACACGTGACTTGTTTCATTGGTTTCTGACTGTCCAGATTCTCTGCTGTTTTCATGGAACACAGTTTACAGTGGCAGATTTTGGACAGGAATTCACTATCCCTTGAGTAGCTCCACTACTGGTGTGGGCCTCTCTGATGAGAGGCTGCTGCAGCTCAAAAAGTGTGTTCTAGTGACAGGAGGAAGCTGAAAAGTATTTGAATGCTTCAACTTCACAGGCTAGAAGGGAGCAAAGACTAAGTCATAAAACACAGAAAACAAGTTTTCATTTTATACAGTTTCTTTAAAGAGAAAATAAAGAATTTTGAGATGTGTCAGTTGTAGTTTCTCTTCCACACAACAGAGGAAAAACAAGAATTTAAAAACAATGGCAATGAGAAAGAAAAAAAATCTTGGGAGTCAGATGAAAACATCAAAGAAAACTTTGATGGAAGTTTTCTGTTGTAAAATTGAGCTGTCTCATATCAAATATTACAGAGTAAATTGTTAACTTGTCCAAAATACCCCCAAGAGAAAGGTCAAGTCTTTCTCAAGATTTGGAAGGATTCAGATTAATATCCAGACTGACTTTGCTTTCTTACTCAGACATCCACTAAGGCATCCTACAATCCCTTTCCTTCTCCACATCATCAAAGCCCCAGTGCCTCAGGCAAGTCACTCCCACCCAATTTCAATGTTTGTATCAGTACCTGACAACAAATCTTCCTTCACACTTCTCTAGGACCATTCCAGAATTTATAAAATAACCTTCCCTCCTGTCTTTTAAACATACTTCCTACTTTAGGTGCAAACTGTCATTTGTCTTCATTCCCACTTACATTCCTCCTGCTCAAATTCAGAGGATTAACTATATTTCTTAAATACTCTGTCAGCATCCTACATATGTCCTAGTTTTTTCATGCCACAAGTACTCCAGATGTCATAAATCCACCCTGTACTATTTCAATACCTATTTCTTTCATTATGCTTTCCACCTGAGAGCTTCCAGTTCAAAACCATCTGGTTAAAGTATCAGAATGGTCTTCTCCAAAGAGGTGAATGTTACTTTCAGGGTCAATGCATCAAGACAAGCAGAAGTCAAGCTCTCACCAAATTTTAAGGTTTGTTCTATATTAGGGGTTATTTTGAAGTTTCATTTATTAGATGTTTACTTTCCCATAAAATTTGTAACAACAATCTTGAAGTCTTAGATTTTAGGAAATTAAATTTAAGACACACAAATCTGACTGAGGTAAACAGTTGATAGCAGTTTTCTCAAGCCAAGAGTTCTCAAATGAGTCAAGATTATCCCCCTATGTGTTTGCTCAACATACTTTGGTCCTCCACATTCAACTGCAGAAGCTTTCACAAATCGAACAGGTTGCAAGCCAACAGGTTCAATGCTCAGAGTGTTGTTTTCAACAGCTTCCAGAACAGCTGAGGCCAACTGCAAGAGAAATTTAGAAAGCAGTTAAAAACAGCTCTACTTCATCCATTGCCTCAAAGCAGTGACATATTTCTTCTTCTGGAAAGTTAAGAACACAGGGGGCGAAAGAAAAAAACATCAACCCACCAAACAAAAACTATATTACAAATAAGATTTCACTTTTATCACAAGCAAGAGGTCCCATTTCCAAAGCTCCTGTGCAAATTCTGCCCTACAAATAACCCTGCCTTCCCTGAGGCAACCTAACTTCCTTTCCTGTTCCTACAGCCAGGAATGTAGTTAAGCATGTTTAAAACACTATTTTCAGCCTTTCCTCATACACCCAAATAGCACACGTATTTGTACATGCTGTGCTCTTGTCAGAGACAATACGGCACAAACTTATTTTTTAAAAAACTGTATTGTGTTTTATGAAAAATACATAATTATGCTACATATATCTTTATCTTGAATAAAACAAGTAAATAGTATCTCACTGTTTGTCAGCTAAACATTGCTCTAGCAAGGTGTTCAAACAAGACTGAACAATATATAGAAAAGCCAGCTGCAACTTTCAAACACTGGTCCACTTAAAGTTTAACTTTGCTCAGGTTTTTCATGCTCACTCCTTATAAACAATCATAAGACACTGGAAATGTGACTTTGCTTGATTGGAGTGAACACTTGCCCAAGACCTCTGTTTCAAATAGAAGCCACTACCTGGTTTTAAAAAAGGTGCAACTTACATTACTAATGAAATAATTTTGTTCCAAAGTTCCTTCTACTAAGAAATAAAAATATTTTTTTCTATTATGCTTTAATTATTTTAAGACCAGGACATTACTATTAAAGTAGTTCATATTAAATACTCTCTCTGCCATCTCCCAAAAGCAGAACCCTACACATATACACCAAAGGCTATGGAAAGTTAATGTAATACTTCAATCATTCACATAATTGCACTTTCAATTATTCAAAAACACAATAGATGTGTAATTTATTGTTTGGTTTAACTGCACACTAGCCTACCAATAGTCAAGTACAACAGAAGCTGGTCACTACATACAGCATCTGGAAACAATAAATGGTGTAACTGACAAGTGCTAGAAGCCCCATTCTTCCCTTAAAAGGCAATACAAATCTACAGTAATTATACTACCAATGAAGAACAAAATCCAAAATTAAGTTGCTGCAAAAGACAACAGGATGGCCTACTTACTGCAGAAGCAATTTAACTCCCATAGTAACCAAGTAAACTCTTTAGTGGGAGAGGTTCATATGATGCTGTACACCAGCCATAAAAAACTGGTACGCAATTAACTAAAAGAATGCGTGCGCTTATGGCCAGCAAGTAACAGCAGATGAAAAGCATGGGAAAAGAACATAACACCTCCTGAAAACAACATATAAACATTATGAACAAAATGTAGGATTTTCTGTGTGAGCTGTTTAATTTTACTGGGAAAGAATATCAGTACTTAGGCCTTTAAAATTTCTTGTTCTTATTTTAATAAAGATCTAAGAGTATGCTCCCGTTTCCCTACTGACCGATACTACAAGGACAGCCTGTAAATGGTGCTTAAGAACAAAAACTAAGCAAAGCAGCTGGATCTGTAATCAGTTCCATGTTATTCCCAGGATAGGTAAAACTCCAGTCTTTCCTGTGTATGGGAGAATGTGTGGAAATAACACAAGGAACAAAGTCTCATAACTTGATTCCTCTAAAACCGTATTTACCAACTGCCCATGTTGAATCTTAAATCCTGAAGTCTAATTCTCGTAACTCAAACTTCTCTTCAAGAAAAGGCCCAGTCTATGCTTGCAGTCTGCTTTGACTAATATGAGAGATCAGTCCACAAAATTAAATATATTGGTCTCTACTGCCCCCTATATAAACAAGAGACAGAACACAACTTTTACACTGTATCTGAAGTATCAGGAAGAAAACTTCCATCCATTCCTACAAAGATCAGATTCTAACAGACAGGCGTAACATATGAAGAAGTAGACATAAAAAAGCCATATCTAGAAGAGCATGAATTGAATGGAATAGTGAAGAAAACAGTGGTCATTTCAATACTCCAGACCAAACTTTAGAATTTCACTGTAAATTCTCACACACTGAAACAAAAATGGCAAAACTTCATATTGAAAACAATATAATAGTCTTTTGGCTCCATGTAACATATTTAAGGGGAAGACATCAGTGAGCGCATTTAGACCATTTCCATTACCTCACTTTTGGAGAATGTTAAACATGGAAAAATATCTTCCCGATAAATTTTGTCCAAGAAAGGACATGTTCTGTCCATAGTAGGCTCATCCTTCCAAGATCTGAAGTCATTGTACAGAGACAGGTCAGCCTAAAACACAAAAATTCACATATTTTAGTAATGTAATTATCACACTAGTGTCTATCATTTGCAAATATCCCCAGGTAAATAATCAGCATTGAAATGCTTTCTACTGTAATGTAAAAATTGAAATAATGTAGTGTGCAAATTGAAAGAAAGCTATCATGGTTCAGCTACGAATCTCTTCTTAAATCCTTAAATCTTTTCTAAGCCTGTAAATTCAAGCAAATCAAAACATATGATTTTCAATACACAGAGATCATGCATCTACTGGTTACCATTACACCAGGGACTAGCTAATTACCTTTCCCCCATTTCCTAAGCTTACAGACAGCTTTGAAAAAATTAGGAAGAGCCAGAAAACAGTTTCCATCTTCAGGCATCTTCATTATAGTATTTTAGCTCACCTCCATTTATGTGAGTTAAGAAAAGCAGAGAAATTCAAAGAAAACAACTGCAATCCTAGACAATTCACATGTTCATGCTGCATCTGATTCCCAACATCCAAACACAAAAAGAAAACAGACTAACACACTGAACATACTAAGAAAACAAAACAGGAATTCAATGTACAACTCAGTTAAAAGTACACCGTTATTCTTAATTTTTCATATCTATGCTAAAACTCTCTCCTACATCTCCCTACAACAGAAAGGCAAGGTTGTTCACTGGGAATGATTTGTGAGCCTGCTCCCACCACAGCTCCACTAGTCAAAGAAGAAATGCTCAAATTATCTATTAAATCATGCTCAGATGAACTGTGTTCTGTGTTAGGACAAGACAATTGTACCTGTTTTGAAAACACTTTGTTTTGTCATCTCCAAGCTGAGATCAGTTAGCAGTAGGATGCCACCTACCCAGTGTGGTGGTCCAGAGATGGGTACTAGGTGGTTATTAAAAATCTATTTGTGTTATGGGGCAGTCTGTCCCACGGGCTTGCTACCTACCAACAGCTAGAGCACACTGAGGTGCTCCCAGAGCACATCATCTGCTTTAGGGTTACTTGAGAAGGACCTTTCATGGGCTCCCACACTGCTGCAGGACACAAGCCAAGCAGAGTGGGGGTGAGTGCTTCTGACACATGCTCCTAATCCAACATGTAAAACTAACTCCAGTCTCAAAGGGATATACAACACCATCCTGCTCCCCAGGTGCAACACTATCATCAGACTGGTTTTGACTTTCTGCTTCAGCACCTTTTGTCCTGTTTAAATCCCTTTCTGGAACTACAGCAGACCTGTACTCCTAAAACTATATGCAGAATATAGACACGCCTGGATGTGAATTTAAAATTTTGTACAATTAAAATAATAATACAGATAAGATAATGAAATGGGGAAATAGTATATATTAAAAATTGATTCTTAATCCTATTTAAAAGATCGGTAATGCTGCTTTGAACCAACCTCTTTTTCACTCCCTGTGCATCACCCCTTCTGAGTTATTAGCCATTCTTTTACATAAATGCTTTGGGGAGTTCTTTCACCATTTTCAGGGATTTTTGGTAAAACTTAATTCTTTGTATTTTCTTTTTTTTCCTTGCAAAGTAACCTACAAAAATTAGACTGGAAATTTTGTTTTTCATTAGAACCACTTGCATTACGCTCAGGTACAATCAGGAACAACTATCTTAATTAAGCTAATCCATAAGTGTTCTGGTTGCTAAGCCACCAACTTCATTGGACAAGTGGAATTCAATAGGTGCAACTGGCTCCCTAAAGGAACATTTCCCATAACTTAACCCATCTTGGGTCTGGCTTTAAAATTAATACAGTCAAGAGATACCAGAAGAAAAACATCCATTTTTATTTGTACTCTAGAATTTTAAAAATTAAGATGCATTTTTTATTAACTTCATTATTTACTAGATTTACCCAATTTTACCCAAACCTACAGTTTATAAAGAAGCTAACTTGAAAAAAATTGTTCAGTGACCATAGCTTGATAATCTTCATTTCCAATCTAAATAGTGTGATACATGTGTATCTCCTCCCTGTCTTCACTTATGCTTTCATTAGATCCCAGTTTTGATTACCTGAAATTAAATATACTATATAAATGCAGCAATAATTCCAGTTAAATTTTAAATGCCTTCATTACAGTAAATATGACATCAGCTCTTTGAATAACACTGATGCACTTACCAACATTTCTGGTGAGGGAATGCTACCTGTCTGCTTAAGATCTGGGCAGCTATTCAGCTTATCTCAATCTATTTAATATCTAAATTCATCAGACATGTCTATTTATCCTAGAGGTTACTACCACATGCTAGGAAATATTTCTTTGGGATGTTGGCAGCTTTTTTGCTCCACTGCAATTTAGCGTGGACAGACAGACACCCGTGACTCTGTCTACATTCCACGAAGAAATCTGAGAGCCAACCTGTATTTGCACCCAGCTCCCTACCACAACACAAAGCCCTAGGTGGGTAGACTCTGCAAAAGGGTCCAAAACTATTGGCTCAGGGCCAATACACACCTCTGAGCAAGGGTACTCCTGACCCTCTTTAGAAGTCAAGTCACTCAAAATTAGAAGAATAAGATCCACAGAATAACAACTCACTGGCAGGAATAACCAGCAAGAAGGGGACTGAACCAGGGTTTCAGACCCAAGATCCCAGAAATGCAAAAGATGTACCTTAGAGCAGCTATAAATAAAACCAGTAAACAAAATGACACAGCACTGGAGAACAGGAACAGCTGGGAAGGTATGTATCCCCTGCTTAAAACAACGTCCTAGCTACCATGCCAAAGGCACTCTTGCTTTTTTCACCCCATTCTACATTCCATTAAAAACTCAGAAGTGTAATAGAGATAAGAGAAATAAAGAAGACAAGAGAAATAAAAATACTCAAGTCCCAGTGGGTGGAAAACCTATGTGTTTCTTGGTGATTCCCTAGGCCATGACTGGAAGAAAAAGTCACCAGTTTGAGCAGCCTTGAAGCATTTCCTTATGCAGCCAACAAAAAGATGAATTAACTAAAGTGCCAGGCAGACTGGTTCTTCTTCAGTATGATCTCCATGAACATCACCTTCTCTCCACGAGAAACTGAGGCAAAACAGACTTCTCTGGTCTCTCACTTTTGCCCAACACTCAAAAACATCTTTTTTTTTTTTTTTCCCTGTATGAAACACAAACTGGAAGATGCCATAATTTTCTAGGTTTATAGTAAAATGATGTCTAGTACAAATGCAGTTAATGGTGACAGGCAAAAGAAAGTATAAAGATCTAGTCAGCATATTACCCCTCTGACAATAGCCAGCAGCCACAGAGCTGGCTGAAGAGACATCTGAAGGAAAGGGTAGTGATAAGTACTCTTTTACAGCCTCAAAACTCCTAGCAGTCTGTAGCTAAAGAAGCTTTCTAAGCCAAATGTCATATCTATTTTCTATATATCTTGAGAGGCTTTTCTTTTGTCACTTTGCATGACTTTATTTTGAGCATATTTTTAGTCTTGCTTCCTTGTGACAATGTTTCATTATGTACTAACAATTCTTCTCCTTTTAGCTTCCAGAATTTTCATTAATTCATTAATAATTGTTCCTCATTGATCTTCCCATGTCAACTGAGATTGCAGCAATTTTTCTTCTACCTCAATTATATCTACAAAGAAGTTCTTCCATTAGGTTTGACCATTTTTGTCACACTTCCTGCTATTTTCAGTGTCCTTTCTGAGATGAATACATCATAGCTGCATGTACAGAAACACTCTTACTACATGTTGATACAGCAATATAATACTACTTCTTTTTTTATTTATTCCTTTCCTAAGAACTCAATCTCTGTAGGTCTTTGACCATCACTGAACACTGAGATGGGGTTTTCAGACAGTGATCAACAACGACACTAGATTTTTTCCCAGTACAACACACCTCTTTCCAAGTCCACAACTTCAAGCATGCTAGCTGCATTTTTTTCCCCTAAATGCCCTGTGTCTCATTTATTGATTTTTGGATTTCATCTGCTGTTCTACTAACCATCCAGTAAAATAAGCTCCTTCTCAACACTTTGGTCAATTTTTGCTACTACCATTCCAAGGACTCAAGTACCAACACCTTGCTCCTTATTTCCCCATTTTCAGTGACACGAGCAGATTTAAAAAACAAGCAAACAAACCAATAAAAAACCCAAACAAACAAAAAAAGCCCAACCCACGTAAAAGACCCACACATACAACCCCGAGGATTCCAGGGACTCATCACCTGTTCTGTAATTACTGATTTCATCTTTCCCTGACCTCTTTCACCCACTACTGATCTAAACAATGACTCTTCCTCTTTTTTATGACAGTTTATACAATGTTTATGAAAGTTTATGAACTTTCAGTGATGGACTTCATAAAAAAGCCACCAGGATTTACCATTCAGTTATACTGTTTGGGATTTTTTAATCACCACTTGCAATTCCAATATTTGAAATCTTATCTCATCTTCCCTTAATGACTTAAAGGTAAATAAGACTTGGAAAAATCACTACTTATTGGTATGTAAGGAAAGTTCTTTCATTAATGAAAACTATCTCTAAGATAGTCTGCATTAAATGAAGATTTAAGATATGCTCTATTTATTGTAAAACAAAACAATAAAGCCAGTTTATCAGCAAAAAGAGAATGAACCTTGTACATTACCTCTTTACAGTCTTTTACAATTGGCTGCATCATGGTAAGGTCCTGATGACTGCCACCCATAGCACTGCTTGTACTCTTGTTTCTTGCATGGCCTTTCTTAAAAGGAGTTCTTCCACCAGACTGGAACTCCTTAGTTGGAGATGTTGGTGAAGTAGACAGTACTAGTGTTTTCAATGCTGCTACTTCAGCCTGGAGGACATCAATCTTCAGGAACCGGGGGAATGAAGTCATTAGGAAACAAAAAAAATATTTGTTTATAAATATATTAAATCACTTAACATCTCCAGCTATCTTGGTGCAAATCAAAACTTCAACTTCTAACAGTACTAACACATAGCTACCTAAGCAATTGCACATAGTAGTAGCATTGGCTTCCTATGCAGCCTGCTGGATGACATGACGCTGAAACACCATGTCCATGGGTGTTCACTAAGAATATGTCACACAACACAAAACAACTGAGTATATATCCTAAAAATGTATACAGGTAATGCTCTACATCTTTATGATTCACACTTCAGATTTAAAACCATGTGAAAATACAAAGCAAACAAGTTGTGAAAAAACTGACCTTGCCTTGTGCTTCTTTTAACTGTTTCTCTGCAGCAGCTTGTTTGACATTTGCTTCTTTAACCATTTTGTGTGCTTCCTACAAAAGATGTTCAGCTAGTGTAAATGCTTCTCACAAATTTATGAAAAATCCAACAACTAATGACATACTTTTGCTTCATGAAGACTACGTGTGACAATTAAGATGTGCAATAGTCTGAAATGAAATAGCTACATTAAAAAAAAAAAAATCCCTACAAATCTATGACTTTGATTCATCATTGGCCAACTAAGGCTCTCCTTGGTTCTGAGCCCATATTCAGAAATTCAGCAACTCCACCCACCCCACTCCAGCAGGAACAATACCTGTCATGAACACCAGCCTCCAGTCATGCTTCAGTGTCTGACAAGTTCCTTGACCCCCAAGAGAAAGACTCAACCAGTAGCAACAAAAGCAACATAGGCACAGTAGCACATTCAAAAGAACTTCTCCTTTCTTGTAGCCAGAATAACCAGTTTTAGATAACTGTAAATTTCAGCATGAAGGAACCAGTCAAACAACTACGAAGTCTAAATTCTTGCCATCAATAAAACAGACAAAACAACAGCTTAAAAACACTTCATCATTTAATAAACATTTTTCAAGTAGAATGGAAAAAGCACTAATAAAACAACCCAAGTAAAGAAACAAGGCTAAGCCAATAAAGAAGGAAGCATAAAAGGACTGAGGGTTTTTCCAACATCCTTTTACCTCATAACTCTAAGCCTTTTGTCTGTATAATGTATTTGTTTAGGCTCTGATCCAGCAATTTGTGCCTATGATCAAATTACTCTTCTCACGTGGTACTTAGTGAAGGCAATAAAAATCAGAATATCAGAGCCACCAACCAAATTACTTGGGATAGGATCCTTTTCATATCTGTAAAGCGCCTAGCACATCTGGACACTATATAAATAGAACAAAAAAGTTCATACATTGTCATACCAAAAGATCTGGCTCCCACTAGCATACAACACAGCTGTATAGTATGGGTTTGTAAAATTCTGGTAAGTAACAAGACACATGCAGGAATGAGAACATACACATTTATACAATGTGTACAAATACATTTAACATTGACCATGCAGTTTCTGCTTTGTGATGCATATTTAAAAGCAAAGCATGTTACTGTGCTATTACAGTGTAATAATGTAATATATGCACCCAGCTGTGCAAAACAAGTCTCAATCTTCCTCTGGGATGCAACAACAGAAGCCCTAGCATATCCACTTATATGGCTGCTGAAATTAGTTGGATTCAAAATTAAACATGAATTCAAGGGCTGCAGATCCCAGTGCAAAAAATCAATAAACCTCACCACTGTGTCTTGTTAAAGCCTCTAAGAGAAATCAAACCATAAAAGAAAACTTAGGGTAATATGCCTATAACAGTCTGGACAACTCAAACTATTATTACTAATAAACTGTATTTCAAATATATTTTTAATAAACTGACACACTGCTCTAAGCAATGCAATGTCATAAATAAAAAAATTTCACTGATAATTTTCCTTTTATTCCTTCACAGTTAAAATACCTGCCTGACATTTTCCTCCCCCAGCACACGCAAATAATTATAATATAAAACACCCTTCCACACTTTTACGTTTTTACACAAAGGAACTGCTTAATATTTTAAGTAACCTTGCTCTGTCAAGATGTAGTTTGTAATTTGATTTTTGAATGTCAGTATTTTCAATTGTTTTAATAGCACTTTTATACGATATCATAGGTTTAAAACACTGCTTCTAAAACATACCTAATGTTGTATTTTTATGCATATGCTGAAAATCTATACTTACAATTTAATAAATGTATAAGGCATCCACGGATTATGAAATTTATTTTGACAGTTAAAGACACTACAATTTAGGCTCAAATCATTCCTATATATATTCCTGAGAAAAAATGAGAACTGATACTACTTCAGGTTATGGATTTACCATTTTATTTCTGTGTAATACGTCTCACAATCTTTGCTGGTACTACTGCCTCTTCCTCAAATGCAAAGGTTCCACTGAAAGTTCAGGCTTCTCACTTGGTAATCAGGTTTCACCCTGGTGCATCACTCAGCATTAATGCTTCTTTTGAAGTCTGTGGGTGTAGCATGCTACCAGAGCCAAAATTCAGAAGCTGAAAGTATGGTTAAGTTATGTACTTGCTACCTCCATTCATCTGGAACTACGTTATTTTTTTATTTAGTCACCATGGCAACACCAAATATAGCTCTTATCTAGATAGCCTTGTTGTCAGACAGAGAAGCTGTCTCAAAAATAGTTATGCCAAAAAATAAGCTGATATATTTCCCTTATTTTCTTCATTTTGTGTCTAGGCAGATTGACAAGCTCAGTAAGGTGTCTCGCATCTAAGCAAAAAGCCTGCTGCATTCTCTTAAGCTTTTACTTCAACACACCCAAGTCTCCAGGACACAAATCCCTTTATGCGCTTATTGAAGAAAAATTCAGCATACAATATACTGGTTCTACATAAAACATCTGGCTCAGCTTCTCTTAAGTATATCACATCGAAGACTCCAACAAACCTCAAACAGACTAGCTGTAAGTTCTTCCAATTCCTGTCCAAGTTGATCTCGCACTTTAGAAAGCCTTTCACATTCTTCATCTTTTAACTTCAGCTCCTATGGAAAATTGAAAGTTATTTATTCTGACTTAGAGTAGTAATTTGGCCTTTTAAAGCTAATACCACATGAGAGGGGGGGCAAAAAAAAAAAAAAAGCAAATAATCAGAGGAGCATAAAATCTTTGCTAAACAAAGCCTTTCAAAACAGTCATCTCAACACTAAAAACAATTGAATTAATGCTATGCATATACAGCTGTTTCTTCCTGCTGTGCAGAATTATACCAGGCCAATCTAATGCATACCTAAACTAAAGACCAACATTTCCAAAATACTCTGAAGTAAAAAAAACCTTTTTTGCCCCTGGAAGTATGAAAGGCTGTATTCACATAAAATATAGATCAAATTAATTATTGGGGCAGACAGAACACCATTTCGTCTACCCAATCCTTTAAATATGCTTAAAGTAATCCTTTTTTAAAAAACTTAAAAATTTATTTAAAAAATCAAAAAGCACTGACTCGGGACAATCCACAATTCTAAATGAATCTTAAAACATATCTTACTATAAATACTGTCTTCCAAATATCTCCTTACAGTGTTTCTGAAATCATACGTTAATTATATCCTTGCCCTTGTTTATGCAGATTTATAAATAAAAGTAAAGCAACTTAATGAAATTCAAAATGTTAATGTCCACCTCACTAAAATTTGAATGAAAGTCTGACCATAACCAGTTTTGTAGTAAGATTTTAACACAGATTTGGCAGTATAAGGGTTACGTATGCCCAATCTCATCCATACTAAGGATAAAGTGGGATACTTTACAGAGAAGTAGAAAAAGGCTGACAAGAAATTTGAAAGAAAGTTCTTCTCCCCTTCCACATATATTAAACCCTGGAATCCCTTGCACAAAGAGAAGGATGTAGAGATCAAGTAGAAGAAAGAAAAGTAGCCAATTCTGACCTTTCAAACTTTTTTTGGCCCTAGCTCCCTTCTCATGCCCATCCATCTCCTCTTTTTCCTCTTCTCCCTGCCAAGAAAGCTATTACACCACCATCATTCCTGAAACACAAGGCCAAAGACTGTCACTAGTAGGTTAAAGACTTTAAATACAATCTCGCAAGGATTTGTTCTGAAAACCTCCACAAGCCAGTAAAAAAATAGCTGCCTTCAGAAAACTGCAGGAGGCCAGTCACAAGAGAATCATAAAAAAAGGCCCAAATGGCAGCTTCACTTGAGTTTTTGGAAGGTGGTTAGTACTTCTTCCAAAGACTTCATGAAGTAATGGTGCATACAACTATGTGGGAACCTGCATCTTGCCTTATACATGCTGGTATTAGGTCTTGCTCTCAATTTCAGCAGTGAAATTGGCAGTAGATTTTTCTGCAAGGTGAAGGTTCCTGTTTGACTTCAGCTTGGAGACCGGACAAGACTTTAGGGACCCTTCTAGGATCATTTAGTATCAAAGGCATTATTATTCTATCCTTTTATTTGGTTTTAACTTTGAACATTATGATTGATTTTTCATTTAGTTTATTTGTCATTTGGATTTTTTTGCTTTCAATATGCAACTATTCCGTGAGGTACCACTTAAATGATGGTGATTTTTCCAAACACAGTATTTCTCAAATTCAATTCAAATCTTACTTGCTAGCTACTATTCTGCGCACAGTGACCTCTTTCTCAAAAAAAAAAAATCCAAAAAGGCAGCAGGAAAACAGCTACAGATGGAGACACGAAAAGGAGAAAGAAATAGAAAGGGGAAAAATATAATTATTCTGTGTTGGTTTAAAGTATTTCCCATATAAAGTATGGTTCTTAACCAGGAAATATAAGATTCTGATGCAAAATGCTTAAATATCAAAAATGAGTTGAAACTTTTCCTATAAATGCAGAGGAAACATCAACATTTCCTTTGGCTTATTTCCCTGATTTGTAAGGACAGTGCTACATATACATCGATAAATGATAAAAGCAGGTTGTATCAATATTCAGGTCAAGAGCTGTCAAACTAACAATGCAAGTAAAACTACCCCAGGTTCACCTGCCACTACCAATACACTACTTACATAAAACACTTACATTTTGCCCGTAACTGGAAAGATTAGGAGATATTAGATTAAAATTTAGGCAAATGAGTAAAGTTTCTTAATGAAAACAAAAAGACAACACCAGGCAGTCTACTACGCATGGCTGCTTAGCTGGATTTGTCAAACACTAGGCAAGTGTCCATGGCATGATTCAGGAGAAGCATAATGTAAGACATTATTTTTGTCAAGTAAATTTAAGCTCAGTTTTTTTAGGCAGGGAAGAAATGAAAAATGCTCAAAGCAAAAAGCTTAGAGGTTATTAGAAACATTACTACTGCCTGTGGCTTAAAGGCATTACTAAAGACTTCCCAGCCATAGCCAATTAAGAAGCAGAAAAGACAACTGTGTGTGCTAACCATGCTGCAGTCCTTTACACATTACTGTTCTGAAAAAGTAACTACATGAAGATGAGGAACCATTATAAAGCACACTACAAACATACTTACAGAAGGCAAGAAAAAAAATTAACGTGCTTGGAAGAAAAAACAAACTTACAGTTAAAAAAAAAGTCTGTATCAAAAGGTCATATTGTTGTTTATTTCTCTTTGATCTTCTCAGACAACAGGGTGGGTATTTTAAAAGAACCAAGAGATAAGAATTGCAAATTACTGCTTCAAAACCATTCACACTTTACATTCTACGAAGAAAATCATCCTACATCTAGCTCAGCAATTTAAAGTCAGAACTAGATGCATAATACCAAGGAAAGAACATTTGCTACAGACATCACCTAAATTCTGAACTGTGGGATACTGCTGAATTCTGATGTTGTCAAAGTAATTATGTTAAATGCAGTCCTATTTGACTGGTCTTCACTCAGCACACAAGTTGAACAAGCTACATAAAAATCAGTCTTTTGCATTCAGATCCACAAGGAAGCTATCTGATGTGACAGAAGATCCAGAATCTCCTTTCAAAGTTAGCAGCATTTCACAAACTATTGAATTATGGTGTGGGTGAAGATGTTTCTATTTTGCTTTCATGTAGCCTTCTTTCTGCTTGCTGGAGAAAATTCCTCTGCCTACAATGCACTGTAACAGTGTAAGTGGTGTGGAAACTTTAATGAAAAACAGCCAGGAACTGCTAAAACACCTTCAGAGAACCAATGCATCTTTAACCATCACAATCCTGTGGCCTTACAGTTCAACTGCAATTTGATTTTAGAAAAGATTGAAAGCATACACTTCAGTACAGTTCTAACGCACCTCATTTTATTGTTAACTTATAAGAAATAACAAATTTTAAAATGCTGTACTATATAGTACCACTGGAAATCCTGGGTAGTTATTGTGAACCCGTTCATTGATTAATCCATGCAAAGTTTTAAAATATCATGTTTTACAGCAGATCTGAAGCCATGAGATCAAATTGTAACATTCAGTTTGTTTCTGAAATGAAAACTTATACAGAAATTGAAGCCTTTGAAAGAAAATTCTAAATCTGAAAATCACGCTGTCAAATTATGTTAAAATTGACAGTACATTCTATACTATCACCTCTTTCACAAGAGTATCGGGGGAAACAAACCAATTTTACTAGAAAAATATAATTCATTCACATTTTACTGCAGAAAGTCAAACATGGCCTTACTTGTTACTAACAACTGTAGAGGTCTTACTCTAAAAGACCATAGGAATCATGAAAACCAAACATGTTACCATCTCTAGCAGACTGCTCTTTCTTCATCAAAGATGGCTAAAATATCAGTTTGTTTGAGAAGGAAATAGCTTTGGGTCGAATCACACAAAAAATTCAAGAAAAACGTGACTATCAAATGCTAAAGCTCAGAAACAACAGGTAAGCTATCCAAAACATATGCAGGCTGCTGATTAACTCAGATAAAAAGCAAAAGGTATTCCCTCACAAGGACTCTGCTAAATTTGTATATCAAGAAATACTCTGTATCAAAATACCATCACTGTTCTCTGGGACAGCTATCTACATGAGGTTGACCTATGGTCAATAACCACAGTGACAGAGCTCAATCCAAACATAGCAGGGAAAATACAAATGCATAGAGACATGAGGACATAAGGTTCCAGGCATTACCATCACTAAGTCTTCTAACACCACCTCACTTCCCCTGATGCTGCTTTAGAAGATCAGTGAAACAAGAAGGGTTCAGATGATCTAAAGCAAACACTACCCATCTCCACCTTTAGAATATAGCCAGAAATTACTACCTTATGAAAAAATAAACAAAAAAAATTATCTGAATGGTCTCAGAGATTGAAAAAAAAACTGTAATTTTAATTAAGGGAGCATTTTAAGGCACAAGTATGTAAAATCGTATATGCCCCATTAGTACAGAGTTCAGCACTGCTTTTAACCTCTGACCAAACCTTCCCCCCAATCTTAGGACATGATTTGATCCTGCAACAGATTTAGATTGAAGTAGAAAGTGTATTTTTCTCTTGTCAAGACATGAATTTTTGAAAGACTTTTTTAACAATCTTGCCAGCAATGCCATTCATTTTAGGAAGTCTATAGTCTTAAGAAATCCAAGGCACACACAAAGCGGGAAGAAAAATACTTATTCTATTACTGAATAATTTATTCAGAAACAATACTGAAAGGTCTAACAATTACATGGCATACATACATTATCTAATATTAAAAAAAAAACCAAACGTGACAGCACTTTAAAAAAAGAGTTGCACTCCGAGCAAAGCGAAAAAAAAATCAGTGGATCCCTAAACTTTAAAATTTCCTTTTTCTTTCTAGTTCCCTTTGTGATCACAACTGCAACAAATTCAAATCAATCTTTAATGTATAGTACAATAGCACACAGTTTGAGCAGGAAACTTGGAACAAATGAAAAATGCAAAATAGCAAATTTGCATTTAATTTGTTCATTCTCCATAGCTTGTAAAGTTTCCAGGCTCAATAAGCTCACTAAATTCAAGTGCAAATTATAAATCTCATTTTTCTCACTAGTAAACAGCACAGAGAATTACAGAGAACTTAAAGCCATTACACAAAAGACAACCAGTTACACAAAGACACCCCCTATTCATTACATCCCTACAGGGTTTGAACTGACTGCTCATCAACAGAATTGTATATGCTTGTAAACAGAAGTTTAAAGATTGCATGACATTTGAATATCACAGACAGGATACAGCACTATGTCAACAGCCATGAGTTTTGGAAGAAAGATACTAGAGATGAGTTAGGGATAGGAAAAAAATAGTCCTCATGCAGGAAAAAAGTGGGTATAATGGAAGGAATAGGGTTTACTGTTGCACAGTCTGTGCAGACCCCTCTGATGTGACTAAGCAACCCTGGAACAGTGCAAGTTTAGAAAGACAAGCAAAGCAAGTTACCTCTGCAGTATAACACTGGTAAGAATCACATGAAGAGTTGAGAATTAGCAAGAACGCTGACATCTGTCTCAAGTTAGTGCTCAATTGCTTTTGTTAAGACCACACAAAGAGTTTGAGTACACATAACATGCAGTTAAGTATGTCCTAGCAGCCTTCATGGCATTTCCTTAAGAACAGCCCTAAAAAAATTTCAGAGTGAAACAGGAAATATTTCAATCTTTAAGAGACAAAGTGGTACACATTGCAATAAGATTTTTAGATCATTCCAAGCTATAGTAGCAGATCCAAATTGTAATTTTCAAGTACATGAGCTATAATTTGGTATACTGTAAAAAAGAGCTTTTCTAAAGTTTGGATGTTAATTAGTCCTTACTTTCTAGGGTTCCAAGTTTAACTGCTAGGATTATATATATCCACATGCAAGGTCCTCAAGTTTAGCTCATGTTAATGTTTCCTTTCAGTGGTCAAAAGCTAAGCAAACACACACATTAGCCACCACTCAGCAATAAATCAACAGGAAAAGCAATGTATGAATCCATAGCTAAGGTTTACTGGGACAGTAATGATGACTGCATCCAACAAGAAAAGGTAACAAAACAGAGGGCAGCAAGTTCAAACAAAAGATGAGCTTAAACCTGAACAAGAATGGAATCACCTAGAGGAGAAGAAAGGGCACAGATACAAATAGCACAAAATATACTCAAAAACTTAGGCACAGAGAAATGTTAAAATGATAAATAATGGCTTTGCATTTATATAGCACCATCCATCCAAACAAGACAAAGCGCTTTACAAATATTAATGAATTGAGACACAGTGTCTTCAAAGGTATCCATATTCAATTTGAAGTGTATTGTAACAGTACTCTAAAGAACACTAGAGACATTTTTACAGGTTGTTTCCTATGCAGGCATTCCCCTATGAAACACTCCTGTTTCTAAAGCATTTATAAATTCCATGACACATGCTACACTTCTAAACTCTAGAGGAAAGACTCAAAAGGTAGTGTCTATAAATACTTATTCAGTAACAACAGAATGACAGAAAATTACTCCTATTCTCAAATGTCAGAATGAAGGAAAGCCTACATTTCAAAAAGAGAATGTTTAACCAGATACTGCAGCAAAAGTTTCCACAGTTATGTAGCAGCAGCAGCACTAAAAAAAAAAACATAATCAAAGAATAATTCTAAGACATCAGCACTGCACTTAGAAAATTTTACATTACATAATTACATCATAATAAATCCATAAGAAATAAGCAGACTCCAAATGCACCTTCTGGCCCGTCTATCATTCTGCAGTATTAGAAACACTTTGAAGAGAGAAAAAGAGGGAGAAAACAAGACAATGAACCTTACCCTCTGAGCTTTTGCAAGTTCTTCCTTCAATCGTTCATAGCCCTTTTCTCTTACTTCCAGTACAGATGGGCTCCGTAAGTGAGATAAACTGTCTGTACTCAACCCAAAAATATCTTCATTTCCTTCAGCAACATCTGCTACTGTAGTACCCTGCAAAAGCTCTCTCTCTACGTTATTGCTCTCCTTCCTGGCATTACTGTGATTGAGTGACCCACTCTGGGGTCCAGAGGTAGAACAAAGTACTGTGTCGGTAACATTGATGCTGTAAAAAAAACAATACAATTTTTATTTATATCATTCATTAAGAGTAAGTCTTTTAGAAAGGGAAGCAGTGAAGTTGAATATAGAATTATGGACACAATTTAATATTACAGCACTGTAAATACTATTAAAATTGTAACTTATATGAAGCAAATAGTTTATATGCAACATCAACAATTTAAATAAAAAGACACAAGGCATTTACCTGACACCTGATACTTCTCCACAATTCAGTTGTCTGGGAGATGAATAAACAGGTTGTGTAGGAAGGTCAGAAACATTTAATGCATTGGGTTGGATTGGTGTGGACACAACAGAAGGATGTGGTCGGTAGATTACACTGGGTGAGGTAGTTTGTTCCTGAGTCCCTGGCTCATTTACTCCAAGAAGATCTGGTGTAGTAGGCGAAGCGAGGTTCACTTCATGAAAGCCTTCCAAGGGGTCACTGGCCATAATAAAAGCCTCATTATATGAATCCCTAAATGAAATAATCACATTATCAGAAAGTAAACAGGAAATAAATATATCTGACAGCTTCCTGAATTTAAAAAACACTCAAATATGTTCAAAGTACTTCGTGATAGAATGCAAACTGCAGACTACTCCTGCAAAAGTACAAACTTCAACCACCAAAAATGTTTTTTCCCGACCATTGGACTGTTGAGTCCAGAAGATATAACAGCAGACTCTGCATCTAAATGGGATGATAAAATGAAGAACATACTCAACGTCACAAAATAATGTAATTTTTAATATAATCTAAAGCTGTTTCATATCAAAACAAATATATCTCATTCATGAAAGAGGGGTAGACCAGGAAATCAGCTAAGAAAAAAACTCTAAACCTAAAACTTCAACTTTTCATCTCAATGAAGCAAATAATCTAGGACAGAAATCAGTGAATGTGACAATTGCAAATAAGTGAATTGTGAACAGAAATATATTATAAGTAGAAAGTACTACGAATTGGCAATTTAACTGACAATATTTCAGTTTGTTTTTTAATTACATATGCTTTTCGTAAGATCAACAGAAAACACAGACAACACATGATTTTTACAAGTCCTACTTTCTAGCAGTATATCAGAGATGACAAAAATCTCTGCATAATTCAAAACTGTGTGTTGGAAGCATTATGAAGAAATTTGTGAAGGAATTACTTAGCACTGATTATTCACTGCAAAAAAAACCCCACCTTTTCCATGTTACATAAATACAGAAGAGAGAAAAGGCTCAAAAAGATATTTAATGCTCAAAAAAAAATCTACACAAAACAGTACATTGTATTTTACAGAGAAAGTTGCTTGCATCCTACACTTGAAAAGACAAAGCAGGGAGAAGATCTATAAAGACAATAGTCACAACCATGACTAGAGGATGCCATCAACCTACATGTACATCCACTTTATTAGCTCCTTCACAAAACACAGAGGAAGACATCAAGAACAGAATCCCAATGATGAATACATATGAAGTGATGTTTTAGTCAATTTAAGACTTTCTGGTCACTTCAATCTCAAAGAACACTATTCAAAACTCTTCTGCATCTCGAGGATTGCAGCGTGTATACATACCAGTGTGAAACAAGAAGCTTTGCCAAATCAGCAGGTATGCGTGAGAGAAATTCAACCATTCAGACAGCAAAATATGTTAATTGCTAAAAAAAAAACCAAACAAACAAACAAAAAAAAAGGTAAAAAAAAACCTCACCTCCCTCTAAGAAACTGCCCAGACTTAGGGAAAAGAAGGACCTTACCTAAATTAAAAGGAACGTTTTTGTTTCATATTCCTTTTCTGCAGAAAATTTTATGCAGAAATTTGTTTTATTTTGAACTCACAAGAGCAGTTGTACAAATATGATTCACATAGAAAAAACGCTGTCAGTTTTGGGCTTTGAAGCTTTCCTATAACGGAGATGAAAAGCTTATTTTTGAGTTTTAGTAACTTTGGCAAATATTGCTGTTTGTTTTCCCTATAGTTCTTCTTAACTATTAGAAGCCTTATAATTACATGCTCTACATGATGATAAAACCTGTTAAGTAGACAAATTAAAATGAAATGACACAGCTACAGGATATTTCTTCAAAGTTCGATTTCAAGAATGTTTACAGTGCAATTATTACATAATTGCTTTACCTTTTATAAGCTAAAATACTGCCATCTTTATAGTTCATCACCCGAGTTGAAAAATATCCCCATTACAGATCTCAAAGTCAGGGTCACATCCACAAACACACTTTCCCTTCCTTTGTTCCCACCACTCTCTTTTCACCACCAAGCCAGCCATACCCTACACAACTAAACTGACATCAACCTGACACTTACACTTCCCAGTTCTTAGGATTCCAGTCTTCAGTACTGACAAAAGACACAGGCTCTAAACATGGATGCAGAAGGGCTGCCTGGATGCCTTGCCTTTTCTGCAGCACTTAGCAAAGTGCACCCAAATCCACACAACAGAAGCAGAAATTAAGACCCACCTAAGACCAAAACAGGAACACAATTCTGCCACATACACTCTGCTGTTGATTAGTTTCTATTTCAAGTTTGAAAGCTGCATTGCTAGTCACTCTTAAAACTCACAGTCTGCCCTGATATTTAGTAGAGATATAATGGAGCTTCCTATCACCAGTACCACTGACCACTTGAAGCTGCACACCCCATCGGGCTGAACTTTGCTATGCAAGGTTTTTTTCAAAAAACTGTTTTTTTAAAAAAAAAAAACTACTTAGCCTTTTCCAAGAATAAAAAAAGGCTCAAGAAAAGTTTATTTGTTGTTTTTTAATTTATTTTACTATTTCTGTACAAATCTTAGGGCTCTGTTTGGAGAAAATACTTTAAGTACACAGAGTAAGCAACAGGTCAAAAGATGCACCATGCCATGTATTTAAGATAACAGACACAAATTTGCCACTCTAAAGTCCAGAAGGCTATGCTGACTCAAATAGACAAAAAACAATTGTAAGTCTACTTATTATCTTTCAAATGCTCAAATGCATTTCTAGCTGTCCCTCTGGACCATTACATCAATTCACCCTGCAGTACCTTCAGGGTATGGATGGGAGGAATCTATCCTAACTACATGGTCCCATTCCTTTGAGAAATGTTCTACTTAACTGTTTTCTACAGCTTTTCCACCTAACCTGCCTACATCCTGCAATATTTTTAACAGTAAAAAAAAAAAAAAAAAGAGTTAAAACCAAAAAGATTAGGATAGTTACAAGACTATCACTCTGCTTATACATTAAATATTGACCTCAGCCTAAACAGTAAATAAATACATGCATAACTTCTCAGCTATCAAAAAATAAGCTCCATCTGATACAGGAAGGAAAAAAGTTTAAAAAGTTATACAAGTTATTCCTGGAAGAGCCAAAAATAAAGTCCCTCAGCTATATTTTTCCCATAGCCTGTCAAATGGGCACTCATAAGCAAACCATCTGTGTAAAACACTTTCATTCACAATTTTTTCTTTCCTAAGATTACTTCTCACTCGCAGTGAGCAGGCAGAAGCTGGGTACACCACCCAGACAAGACAAAGAAATCCATATTAAGTATCTCAGTTTCAAGATTCACCAACACCATTATGAAGACACATAAATAAATCAAAACATACATGCAAAAAGCGAGGTGGCTGTAAAATTAAAAGCTCTCTTTTAGGGAAGAACTCCTCAAAGTAACGGTAACCAAAAGGTTTATAAATGCACATTAAATTTCAGTGTCATTACAGATTAGAGGCTTCCTTAAGGCTTGCAGGAAGCATTCACATTATTGACTAAGGCAGCGATCAAGAGCCTTGCTGTGAAGGAACATGGAGCAAATGGTAATCGGAGGGCTTCACTAGGAGCCAAGCTGACTATGTGCAAAGAACCACACTCTGCTGGCACAGCACTCTTCAGTAGTAGTTCTGCTACTGTGAACAAAAGCTGATATTCTGACATTTCAGGGCAGCACACATGTTAAATAAAATAATTAATTTTCTTAGTACTTTTTCTACCACCTTAATGTAAGGTGAAAGCTTGGAATCGCGTTAGTGCCTACCCAGCATAGTTATTTTTGTCTTAGTTGATACTATGCAATTAGAATCACATAAAAAAATGTCAAGTACTGTAATAAATCAGGATGAAACAACAAAATAATTCATTTCCTTATGCTTTCATCTGGAAATAATGCAAATTTGGATGGAGCTGACAAAATGTCATTTTTTATTACCTCTTTGCTGCCACACCTGCATTGCTGAGTTACCACAACTTCATGAGGAAACTATGCTCAAATCTATTACTTTCACTATTAATAAACTAAAATGTACTACAAAGACATCAGTTTCACAACAGTTGGTTTAACACTTCCTAAAGCTTCTAACAGAAATTGAAATTTTTAATAGCAGTAAAATCAAAATGCTTAACCTAATTTTCCTGTTATAACTCTAAGAGGGGTTTAGCTACTTTCCTGAATCAAAGCACTCAATAACTAAATACTAAAAGACTCCCAGAAAGACAGTAATTTATTGTGGTTTGTTTCCTTTTGGGAAAAAAAATGTTGAAAACCACCTACTACAAACTCTGGAGTTTGTCTTTCACAGATTGCTTTTAAATACCAGACACTTTGAAGATAACTCTGAACAACCTCCTAATTTTTATAGTCCATTTAAAAGCAATGCCAACACCAAACACTGCACACATCAGTAATCTCATTTTTAGCTTTAATAGTAAAAGAGTACAATTATAACAGAATGGCTACCTGCTTGAGTAGAAAGAAAAAAAAAAAATCCCCGAAGAAAAAAGTTAACACCTCTGAACATTTTTAGCAAGAGGAAATTCTAGTTAGTATTTATCAAAAGAACGTGCCTATTAGTCATCGTGGTTTAACCTCCATGCAGCAAGCCTTTTAATATGTAACTCAGTCTCAAAGACTTCATTAGACTCCAACATCTGTTTCAGCTGATTTGGGAGGGGTCTGGAAAGTGAATTTTTCCTCAAAACAACTGCCACTAGTCCACCACTGGACCTGCATTCTTCTCAGTCAGTTTAGGGAAAAATGGGGTTTTTTAAAATATTAGGTATTATAGAGCCTGGAATGTAATATGTTTTAAAATCTAAATAACTCAGTAGGGAATTAAGAACAGTGGACTAATTAATACCTTTTAAAGAAACAGTTTAATGAAGTAGTAGAATATAGCTACTTCAGACCTATCAGATGCAAACAGGCAGTTTAAGCTTTCAATTGTTGTAAGGCATATACAGTCATTATTTTCAAGTTCAAAACTAATTCAATTACATCTATCCAGTATAAGATATTCACGAGATGTAGGCAGGACAAAGTTTGGTAGATTTTCTTCCTAAATTATCTTATATTTAATCTTAGCCAGAGATTTCAAGCAAGTTTAAACACCATTATGCAATGCCAGCTGATTGCATAAACACAATTCAAGATTTGGTATAGGAATTTCTTTAAGATTTGCAAAAAATAATTCCCAGTTCTAAAATTTAGCAATTATGATAGAAATTTCTGCTCCAGGAACCCAAAACAATTTTTTAAAAAAAATTATTTATATTTTTTTTGAGACGGTAAGAAAGCACTGGACTACTCCAGTCTTTACATATTCTACTTTTATTTTTAACTGACCTCACACCATGTATTTACCAACAGATGATAAATTAGGCAAGACAGTAAAGGGGAGGTAAACTAAGTTTGACAAGTCTACAGAATTTAACAGCTAGCAGAAACACACTTGGTTTAATGTGAGAGTCTTTTTCTACTGCATTCCCTCCAGTGTTGTCATATAACACTATGATGTGGGTCTTCTATTTTTACTCTCACTCTATGCATTGAAAACACTATTTTGCACTGTATTAAAAGAAACACAGTCTAATTCATAGCAGGATTTTATGAAGTTAAAAGGATTTTTGTTTTCATGAACTGATGATGAAAAAAATCTCTTTTGAAAACTTTATAATAGATGTATCTTCAACTAGAAAAATATAGGCACCAACAGCAAGTGTCTCTCTCTTACAGAAACAAGCAGCACACAAGATTCAATGACCTATATTTATGAAGTGCTTGTGAAACTTATAAATAAACATGGTTTAGAGTCTAGTAGATAGTACACCCCTTACTAGAGTGAAGTCAGTGCTTCGCAAATACAAAGAATACCACAAACTTCCATTATAAACAAACATTCAAAGAATGCTGTTCTGTTCACAAAGACTCTCAAACCAAGTTAATTAAACTGAAAATATGATTCTCTTTGCAGTTGCTGTTCTTTTTAAAGCAGAGCATTGTTCAGCCTTATCTTGGAAACAATTTCACAAGCCCATCTCAGGTTTAAACCTGATCACAATGACTGTAGTGTCATTCTTGCCAAGACTTGGACCTAACGACCCTCTCGTTTTCAGTTAACACTGAAAATATTCAGTAAGTAAACTTAAAACTTCAGTAAAATTACCATGAATTTCCTGACATTGTAACGGCAAATGCATTTAAGGAAGTGTTTTCTTAATTTATTTAAAAATGGTTAGCATATTAGTGGTAATAGTCTCTAATACAAGTCTTGACAGGTTACAGTAAGACAGTATTTTACATACCATATTAAAAAGGGTGTTAAAAATAAAAATTCAAAGTACACATCGCTTTTCTGAGAAAATCCATAAACCTAAGTGGAACAGTGAGTGACCATCCCATTTGGTATTTTACATGAATTTTTAAACCATGTCAATAAAAGCTGTGAAGATACCATCAGTCTATAATCAAAATGCTTCTTGTGACTGTTCTGTTCTCCTACCTAAAAAAGAAATTCCCCTTTTAAATATAGCATATCAAGATGGATATTCCAGTCGCAGCTGTGAGGTGCCCTCCCATTTGTTATTTATTAAAAGCATAATGAGAACAGTAAATTATTTATCCTTCTTTGCTCACTAGGTAACATTAACCAAGCACAACGGACGAATGACTGCCAAGAGACAATACAGAAAGCCAAACTTTAACCCTTCCAAAAACTCATTAAACAGATCTATAATAGAAACAACAATAAAATTATTAAAGCAACAAGATTTCAGGTTTTGCCCTATAGTGAGGAATACAAATATTGGAACAGATGGTAGCTGCCAATACATACTTCTTGTCTGAATGACCTTACATCTGCTTCAAAAGAGAAGCTGATAATTTCAGTTACAGCAAGTCTGTAGAACATTAATTATTTTATCTATCTAGATAACTATTTTTGAGACTTCCTAAGAACATGCTTTAAAATGAACACAGCAAACAAACCAAGCAGCATAAGACTCAGTACACTATCTGCAAACAAAACAGACAACACTTTTAAACTCATGAAAACACTGTAGCTTTTTGTCAGCAAGACAAACTCTGACGGTATCATTAAGGCTTTGGTCACTCTGTGTTCTCCTGCTTCCAAAGCCCTGCGACTCCCGGGGAATCAGCGGAGCAGCAAAAATGTCAGCACTCTGGCAGCACAAATTTCTACATAGCTCATCGCTTGAAATTAACTTGCAACCAAAATTTACTTTCTGAGCCTTACTGTCCAACATAACTACATTAGAAATTAAGGCTAAGTCACATATGCTACTTAACTACTTCAGCTAACAAGACCACTTATCGGCGACTAAGTATGACCCTCAATATTGCTCGACAGACCATAAAGCAACCACAAACGCTACAGGCGAGTGCAGCCCCACTGTCCCATGGCACAGAACGCCACTCCGGTCCCTGCCCACGCTGTTCTGGCGCCCCTCGAAGGGGGTGAATCCCGCGAAACCCACGAGGGGCCCTGCCCGGCCCTCTCCCCGCTTCTCTCTGCCCCTTTCGGCGCTCTCCCCTGATCCGCACCTGCCGCCGCGCCTGCCCGACAGCTCTGTGAGCGGAGGCGAAGCGTTCAGTACCAGCTCAGCTTCCTCTCGCATCCCTCCTCTCCTGGTCTCGGTCACCGCCGCCGGGCCGCCCTTCCCCTCGGGCGCCGCACAGGCACTACGTGGGGAGCACGGCAGCTGCTCCGACCCGCCGGCCCAGGGGATGCGATGGCTCTTTGTCCGCCGTCGCTGCTTTCCCCGGACCAGGTGCCCCCGGCACTTCCCGGACTCATCCTTGAGAACTACTTTTGCCCAGTTCTCCCTTCGACCGCGGCTGCACTCAGGAACAAACGCATCCCTGCCGCCGACAGACCCTTCCGTGAGCACGCAAGCCCCGACGGATCGAGGTACGCCCTCCCGCCGCAGACAGGCACAGCGGCATGGCCCCACGCTCCCACGTTCATCCGGGCAGGGACCCACAGCCGCCGCAGCCAGCCCGCGCCCGGTCACGGCGCCCCGGCTAGGGGCAGCGCTTCCCGCCGGCGCCGGCTCCGCCCGCCTGGGCACAGGCTGCCGGAGACGCGTCGGCGGGCAGGTGCAGCAGCACTAGCGGAGAGTCACAGCCCGGGCAGCCACCCCTCGCTCCCGCTGGCGGAGCCGGAGCCGGAGCCGGGGTCGCGCAGCCCCCGCCGCACGTACCTGCCGAGCCTCGAGAGAGGAGCGGCCGCCGTCGTCGCCGCGTCCCCTCAGCCGACCTGCGGGGCCGGGCCGCGCATGCGCGGCGCAGCGCAGCGCCCGCAGCGGGGCGGGGGGGGCAGGTGTGCGCGGCCCCTGGCGCCCCCTAGCGGCGGGGCGGGGGTGACCTCCGTGAGGGGAGCGGGGCGGGGGCGCGAGAACGCCCCTGGCCCGCGGGGCCTCCGCTCGTCGCCTGCGCCGGAGGCTTACAACACTGAAACTTTGGTTACAACACTGAACGCTTTCCTGTTCGGGAGCAGGCGAGGACAGGGCTGTTAAACCCTGGGTGTTTTGTTGCCGTGAAAAACACAAGGAAGTTCATCCGTTCTGTGTTTAATGGTATGCAGTAACAAAGGCACGGGATCGAGCAATTAAAAATGGGAAAATGAAAGAAATAGCAGGTGGTTATCCAGCAATTTTCATTCACGGGGCATGCACTGCTCCAAAGCAGTTTCCCAGCCTGTCTAATGTATGTCTTAATTAAAGACTGAACTGCACACATCCAATTTCTGAAATGAGACCACATTTAGAGCTATAAAAGGACTCATTTGCTAAGGAGAGGTGTTTTTCCAGCTCCAGTAGTTTGATAAAGAGCGATTACTAGTATGTTTCATCAGGGCTTGGCCTAAGCCATCCCCATTGCCACCCTGACACGAGCATGGTACTTGGCGCCCTTGAAGTCGTGGTCTGTCCTGTTCTGTGTGTCCTGTCTCTAAAGGTGATAGGCAAAATGTTATAAAGCTGCTATAAATAGGACTCCGTTTCACCACTGGTCTGATTACAGTGCCAAAGACTATGCTTCAAATGACAGCAATATTAGCTGGACCATGTACTTCCCTTGCTGTTAATGCAGCTGAACTGAGCCGTGTGCTGTATGGTGAGGAACTTGAGCAAAAAACTAAGGTAAATAAGACCTGTCCCATTCATCAGTTAAGGAATTTAGGCTGCATTCCAGTCAGTAATTGAAACTCTAATTATCTTGACAGCTTTCCACTGAATGTGAAAGAATCCTGTTTGGCCAGTCCTGCAGGCATAGCCGCAGGCAAGTAATGTTCTGGTGGCACATTCCCCATGGCATCCACCAAGCAGGAAGTTCATTGAGAGCAAAATAATATGACTAAGATTATATCAAAGGGCAAATGTATCATAAAGTAAATACAGTACCTATAAGTACTAATATCTTCTAATTTACTTTCCAGTATGTAAATCTACACTGACTACAATGGGGCTCAGGCAGAAAAAACTGCTACAGAAAGTCATCATCTATAGCTTTTCTGGAAGCAATCCGAAAACTAAAAACCAAAGTGCAAAAAGTAGAATATTCAAATATTCAAACACCAGTATAACTTGAAGTTTGATGTAAAAAACCCAAAAGAGCAGAGATGTTCAGTATAAAGACCTTGAACTTTAAGTTATTTACTTTGCTAATATTGACATGAAATAGAACCCAGGCAGCGCTATCAGAATACAGGTTTGACAAATTAGAAGATGCATCAGAAAGTTTATTAAAAACATGATTGCAAAAGAGATGACAAGTGGAATCAGAAGTTGAAAACAACCTATTAAGACATAGTAAACCAACAAGAGTCTATAATTAGGATCTGTAATCCAATAGTTCTTAATCCTGTACAATGACTGTGCTTGGCATGACAATTTGCTGTCTTAACCAGATTAGACATCTTGCAGTTCAAGAAATAAAAGCAATACAGTTCCAAAGACATTTGACTGCTAAAATGAATCACCAACAGATTTATATTGTCAAAGTACTCCTGTATTTTGCTCTGTGTAATACTTTAAAGAGTCAGGCAGCAACGAACCACAGAAAGCATAATTTACAGGGTTAAAATTAAAAGCTAAAATAAATTCCATTAAAACCAGAGTAATAAATAAGATAAAGAGTATTTTGAATGAGGTTGGGGGAAAATGAAAAGATATTTTAGAAGAGTATTTTACCCAGCCCTTTGGCCTTTCCTGAGCTGCAGGGCAGAGCTACTCCTCCAAGCATCATGAACTGAGAGCCAAGGTCACCAGTGAGGGCACAGCCAAGGACAGGGCCAGGTGGCAATAGCAATGAGCTTTGCCATACACCAATGACCATCACCCAAGTTTGAGATGTCAAATCAAGTCCAGGATCCATTCAGGAAGTCTTATCAGGATGAGGCAGGAGGCAGTACTGGAGACATGTATGACCTGTGTGCAGACCTACATCTGTGGTGTAGGTCTGAGGCTCATCTAAGGAAGGATCATCCAAGACAGACGGAATTTAGTTGACGTTTCTCATCTCCACAGAGAAACACAAATGCCAGCTAATGTAATTTTCCCCCCTACAGGTTAGAGGAATAAAAGAAAGAGATGGTAGAAGATGTTCAAGTGTTTAGTAGGGGAGGATGTCCCAACAATATAATGTATAAATAAAGCAAATAAAATTTGAAATCTCACTACCTACTCTTGCCCGTGGTACTTCTTACTTGTTTATTTAATTATTTTTTTTTAATATCAAATGAACTGTACTTATTACCTCCCTTTTTATCAAGATGTTATAAAACAATAAATTCAAGAAAGCCAAAGGATGAATCTATTAATAGTAGTCACACATGCATTGAAACGCCCCAGTACAGTGAAAGAAAACCCAAAGAGTGATCCACTATATACAAAAAAAGGTACAGAGACTGTAAGTCTTGTCTGTTTTAGAAATTTCCTCCCCCCTCCTTCTACTACCTCAGCTGAACCAGTTCTAGCAGTAGTGGGAACTATGGTTCCCCACTCAGGCATATTTCTTCAATGTTTAGCTAAGCATTTTGAAAGCAAATCCAGTCAGTACATTGGCATAAATAAGCTTCCAGCTTATTGGAGCCCAAAAACTTATCTCTATGCTGCCCTCCCTGTCTAACTAATAGGATGTCAAAACTGGTGAAGTCTGTGTTATTTTTCAAATCTACCCACTAAAAAAAGGCCCAGAATAACAGAAAATAAGCAGGATTGATATTAACTGCTCCTGCAGCTCTTTCTCAAAACTTCCAATAGTGAAAGACAGAACATCCCCACTAAGCAGTGCATTTCAGTGCTGAACTAACCTTGGATTTACAAATATCTCCCAAAGTCTAACCTCATCTCCTGTGCTACAGTGTAGAAGAGGTAATGAGCTTCTATCAGTGGATACAAGGAAACAGCAATCTTCAGGGCGTTTGATAGCATCATCTGTACCCTCAATTTTGTCAAAGGATAAACAATTATTTTAATCTTTCTTCATAGGTGATGTTTTTTAGACCTCCAATTGTTTTTATTGTTCTCTCTGGGTTTCTTCCTGTGGGTCTTTATCAGAGCAGTGCTCAGTTCCAGGCACAGCACTTCAGCTGAGGTCTGACCAGCACCGGCTCTAAAATACCACACATCTGCTTATACATCCCACCAAAGATCCTTTTCTTTTTCTCTTATGACAGCAGAATGCTGCTTAATCAGTCCTTTTCCAGCTTGAGTATGAGCTCACTTATGAATTTTCTTCTTTGTCCATTGATTCTTACTGAATTCCAATCTTGTTCTGAAAAAAAATAAATATGTTTAAGACTCTTCATATCCTGCGGATTTGATAAGTGCACTGGCATTTCCATCAGCCAAGTCATTAATTAAAACACTGCATATTATCAGATCCAGAATGATCCTCTGAGCTGAGATGCTCCTCTTGAAAAATTGACCTTCTAAAACCATGGTTTGAATGGGGTTTTCATACCTATCTTGTATTG
The DNA here is from genome assembly GCF_001522545.3 of Parus major. NCBI lineage: Eukaryota > Metazoa > Chordata > Aves > Passeriformes > Paridae > Parus > Parus major. The sequence goes on along the minus strand of NC_031773.1, from coordinate 33,470,938 downwards.
TTTTTACAGTAGTTTATGCTGGACAATATGCCCCTCCCTTCCTTATGAGATGACACAGGAGGGAATTTCAAAAGCCTTAGTAAACTCTATCTGTACCACATATATTGATTCTTTCCTATTTTTCTTAAAATGATTTGTTCAAATCATGTAACAAATATTTTGCAGCATCAAAACCTCAAACTGCTTCATAATCTTCAACTCTGTTATCAATGTTATCACCTCTGTTTTCCATGCACTAAATTAATGTCAGAAACAAGAGCTTTAAATGGTGTCTAAAAAGGAAATGTTCATTAAAGCCCTGTATTCATTAACTGAAAGTCAAGGCTTGCATGCTAAAAAATACAAACTTGGCAAATAAATTCCTTTTATATACAGCGTATATCTACAAACAACAAGCAAAACTCACTGGCACGGTATTAAAACAATGGCACATTCTTTATGATTAAAAAAACAGAATAAACACTGTTTCATGTATATGCAGAACACAGCCTAACCAGGGAAGATAAAAATTAATAAAGAATATAAATTCTTCATTGACTCTTAAAATGACAAAGATTAAAAAGAAATTTCCCATTCAAGCACGTTAGATTACACTTGTCCTCTTTGACCATAAGACTGATTCTGCAAACAAGCTGCCCAAGTAGACAGATTCTTCTGTTGAATATGAAATAATTAATGCCTGTAGATTTTTTTGAAGGTGCTTATAAATGTAACAATACTAAGTAGAAGAAACATAACAACTGAAATGGGCTTACTAACTTATGTAAGGACTGACATGTGGCTTTGTTTATCTTTAGAAGCAAGCCAGGGACGGATCCAGAGTGCGATTATAAATAGTACAACATGTTCATTCCTAGTTGGAGGACAGCAGAGATACCAAACCTGAACTCAGAAATCAGAAAATAAAAATACAAAATTCATTTTAACATGGAAGTTAGCTCTCCAATAATCCAAACAAACTTTGTAGACCCAACAAACCTGTTGTTATAACTCAAGAATTCTTTTACTTGATATGACTCCAAAAACAGCTCCACCAAATACTGAAAAAAGCAGTGAAAGGCGTCAGGTGAGAATTCAGGAATCCTATGTTTTATTCACAAACCTGCTTTGAGCCTGGGTACCTTCCCTGTGCCTTAATTTTTCCATCTCTAAATGGAATTCATGAAACTTCTTCTTCCTTCCCCATAACACATACTTGTGATAAATTTTAAATAATTTTTCAAAGGTCTTCATTCTTTCAGAATGAAGTTCCTATGAAAATGGAATATGTAGCTTTAATGGGCTGGTATTTTTTATTTTTGCTCAACAACATAGAGATTCAAAATCAGACTTCAGTCAAGCCTGCCAGTTATTGCTGAGCTCTGTCCTATGAGGTGAAGCTGACCTTATGGAGAAAATTTTACAGGTACCAACCTGTAAAATATCACATATTCCCTATGTGATATACCATATTCCCTATAGAAATACCATTTTATTCACCTTCTGTTTAGAGTTACCTAGTTGGTACAGGCACCACTCCACTAGGCATAGGAATGCCTCCCAGTTTAGAGCAGCCTTTTCTTCTCCATGTCTTCTGTCTTCTCAAGCTCAGCATACTCATAATGCCAAGGCCCTGCAAGTTCAGTACAGCAGAGCAGCATTTCTGAAAAATAATCTGAATTCTTTACTCAGTTGCATAGATGGTAAAAAATGCTTAAGTAGTACTGAAACCAGAGCAGTTTCAATTGCACAAAAGAAAGGGATTACTGTTACACTTTCCAAAGTGACCTTAAAAGTGCCAGGCCTCCCAGAAGTCTAGTGTCCAGTATCATATACATCTCTGTTACCTTCATTGGAAATGTTCTCTCACACTCACCGTGGTAGGAAACATTTTCTGTCACCTCATTAAAATAGTCAAAGCATGGATTTACCCAGAGGAGAGTGAAGGATAAATTCCCCAGCTAGCACCATTCAATGCCCGTGCATGTTCTAGGCCATGAACTGGCTCAGCAGCAGCACAGCAAGAGGGTTTGTTTCATCTGCTCTTGCCTAACTCATTGAATCTTATGTCAAACAATGAGACTTTACATGCTGTTCAGGCATTTTTTCTAAGTAAAAGTTGTAGATAGCAGAGAATGAGTGTTTGTTGAAATTCAGGTGGAAATGATCAGGCTTGTTGTCCACAGAAATTCTTTCTGTGTTTCTTTCTGTTTTTTCCCCTATTAAGCAAAATCTAAAAAGTGAACAAATGAAGTTTTGAGGAAAATGTATGGCACTGAAGTATGCAAGAGAGGAAAGCCAGAGTTAACTTTAGTACAGGGCTGGCAGGACCTGTATTAAACCAGTTAACATCTGGCTGATGGAGTAAAGTCCCCAGTTTTATCCTTTTCATGTGTGTATTACTGCTACTTTGAACACCAGAATGTTTTATTAGAATTCCTTGAAATAAAACTAGTTAAATAAGAGAAAACCCATGTGAGTTGTTCCCTTTACAAAAATAAGTTAATGATGGTTAGCCATCTCAATGAAATCCTTTTTTAGCACATATACCAATAATCCTATTCTCACAGATACAGGAGCAACAACTATTCCAAATTCTTTCCAGACAATAACTATAAAAAACTCACCTTTTCTAGACACATTTCTCTGGAAATGCTCTTCTGTTCTTAGTTGGTTTCCTGTTCTTGGAATCTCCTCTGTCTTATCCTTCACTTTGTCTCTCATACAAGCAGATACTCCAATAAATCTCTCTGCCCAAGAGACAACTCAAGAAAATCCTTCATCCCTAGAAATCACATTTGCATTTGCTGGTACCATGACTCTATATTTTGGGCTGAGGTCCCCTGTAATTTGAATAGAGATAATGAAGGGTGTACTTTCTCCCATCAGCTGCTGCATGGTTTAATCACACCTCTAGCAGTGTTACATAGGGTGAATTACTCCAGAGTTTTGTATTGCTCATCACTGCATGGTGATCTGGATCATCATTCCTGTAGCTGGATTTTCATATACACAAACCAAAATATAATCATATGAAAAATTTCTCCAAATAAGCAAAGCTGTCCTTATAAAGTGGGAGAAACACAATGGCTCAGTTGTAGTGCTATGTGTATTGTCCGTTTTTACATACCATTTTTATTGTTGTTATTATTATATTTCCATGCAGGTCACATGGGTCATCATTTGCTATTCTGAAATGTAACATCCCTCACTGAAAACCTAGACCCTTAAGCCATAAAGAGCATGAATTTATGAGGCTCCCAGTGATACCTCAAAAATCTTGACTACACAAAAATGCCTGTTGTGCAAACAAAGAGGCATTACTAACTCTAATATGAATATATTATATGAATATTTCTCGTGCAAAATAAACATTTAAATGGGAGAAAATATTTGTCTTTCTCTAATTTAAGTCCCTAAGAAATGCAGGAGATATTAGTATATATTATGAAGCACAGACTACCAACTATCAGTATTCTTCAATGTCCAGAACAATACAAAATTTTGTTAACATAACTTCTTCATCAAAAAGAAAAGAAATTACAGTTTTGCAGCATCTGCATGTGAAAAAAAAAAAAGAATGATTATGCAAATGGATGTGCAATCAGCTACATTTTTAAGTAAGTATAGAAATTGTCTAATATCTAACATTTGATAATGTGTAAGAAGTTATGAAACCTTGGTCATATTGCCAAGTAAAATGACACTGACTTCAGAAAAGCCAATCCATAGAGCAAAATCAATCACATCTCCTTCTGTGATTGCCTTTTAACCATTTAGCTTTCACTTAAACTATGCTAGCATATATTAAATAACCTACCCAGATTGTTTCAGATGAACATGATACGGAGCACTTTGGGGACATAAGTCCTAAGTCAAGAGAAAGCTCTCCCAGTCAATCCAGGCACTGGTCTTTGAATCCAGTTCCTGGACACCTTATTCCTGGATGCATTGTTGATCTCATCTGTCTGCTAAATCCCATGGTGACATTGTGTGGCTGTGCCTTTTGCCAATAAAAGGATTGTTGAGGCTATTAAGAGTCACAGTAATAATATTTCTAATAGAAAACTCAGCACTACTGCATAACAAATTATGTTTATTTCATTACAAGGAAGTTACAAAGCATAGTATTTTTTTGATTGCAGTTTTACAGTACTCAGAGAATTAATCTGTCAGGACAGCAGGCTTTATCCTGCAGACAAATTCATTTGTAATCCTCTCAAGTATTCTACCATGTGACTTCTGGAGATAAAAGAGCCTCCTTTAAAGTATATTTCCATAACCCGCATTGAGTGATGCTAAGTACAGTGGTATCTCTCCCACTAGATTAACTTTTAATTATTGCAATTTCTCTCATGAAAGAGACTGTAAGATAGCACAGCAAGTCTCTATACAGTCATTCTATGGGCAGAGGACATTTTATGTTAATTTACTGATTTATTTAAGACAGGAATTCCAGAAGCAAGTGACAGTAAGTAGAAAAGTATAGCAAAACTCAATACATTCTCATTTGAGAAAATCTGACAGTAGGTTCTTTAATACTTCTCTCTTCCCAACACTTAAATTATTCATTTCCTTTCAATAAGAAAATTCTTTCATGTTGTTCAGACCACATTTTAGCCTATTTTTTATGGCATTTCTTTCAATATTGGCATTATGTGTCGTTGTTACAGATACTGAAGTGCTTGCTTGAAGCTTCACTAGCACATGATATGTATTCATGTCTCTTCCAGAAATCTTCCAATATAAATGGGTTCAAAAATCAAGAGGAAAGAGAAGTCAAAAGCATAAATATATTAAATAACTTTGATGGATTTCTATCTGTTGCACTCAACTGTCTTGTTAAACACCCATGGATGATACTAGCAGAAACCTGCCTAGTTACACATTGCCGAGATGTTTTTGTCTCTTGTAAGTGTCCAAAGTACAGCAAGAGAAAATGAATGCAAAATACACCATTATTGGTGATCATTAGTAGAACTGCATATAGAAAGGAACTTCTGAAAACTATTTTTGTAGATGAAACCACATTTCCCTAGAGGGAAGCAGAGGAAGACAGGTGAAAACATTGCCTATCTTTGGAAATATCCGACAAGGAAATAGAGACACCTTAGAGATAAAAAAAGGAGTACTTCCTACAGAGCCAGTCCCAGTGGAGCTACACAGATGGAAACCCTTATTTATTTCTGCCTCTGAAAACATAGGAGCTCTAAATCTCATGTCTTCTGCAAAACAGCTCAGAGCCAGTAGAGCAATCTCAGCCACTCCGATCTGCAGGAATACTGAAGAGCCGCCAGGAAAACCACCTGATACCCACTGACACACAGAGGTGCAATTATTTACTGCTCAGTGAGACCAGCAAATGATTATGCTCAGCAAAGAAAAATGTTTTAAGTCTAAGTAATTATTTTACCAGTGACCTTAAAATATCCCTGTTGTTGAGAATTTTCCTTGCACAGGGCAGTATCTGTAATAGGATCAGGCAGTATGTTTCTTCATGCCAAGTCACTGAATGCTAAAATGATTTGTCATCTTTCGCCACAGGCCACTGCCTGACACACACATGCCACAGTCTAATATCTCGCCTGCTTTGACATCAAAGTGTCTTTCTTCGGTCGGCCATTAACAACAAGAAGAAAGGCAAACAATAGCAGAAACTTCTATTCTTTCTGGGAGAGCTTTAATTAAATAAACAGTCTCAAGTAGCTTAATGGGACTAAGGCAGGGGGGAAAACCTTTCATCATCAAATGAATTAAATCTATAAATCTTACTTATTCTCTCCCCCTGCATTTTTTTTATTTACTTCACAGTCACATTATTTCATTCTCTGCTGAAGTTTATGGCAACATTATATGATATCTCCTGGGCTTTCACAGTCTATCACCTTTTACAGCTCATTCTTAATGCCATGGGTCATAAAAGACAGAGTTCATCTCATTTTACAAAGGGGAAGAGGGAAAGAAGTCCTATGTAAAACCTCCAGTTGCAGAAGGGTTTTCATGTGCTGAAATATACAATTGTGAATAGGTCCACTGAGACTTTTGGTAGCAGCACCTCTGCCTGTTTTGAGGGGTGAGTGATTTCTACAGCATACCCCAAAGACCTGATTTCCCAAATCAAATCAGCAAAGCAGAAATACAGCAAATGCTGTGCTCCAGGGTGGGACCAAGGTGCAGCTGGGGCACATTTTCAGGTTTGGTGGGGCTGTCTCTGGTCTTCCTATTTAGATGTAGTTAATCATTGCTATTCATTGATGTGTCTTCACAGGACCCTGTTAGAGACCTATCACTTTTCAAGACAGGTCTCAGAACAAAATGCTCCCTTCTTGTCCATCCCATTTTGGAGAAAATAAAATATTTTAAAAAAAACTGTATGCACCAGCCAAAAGCATTGCAAGATTCTTCATTCAAATGAAAGAGGTCCTTCCGATGGCAAGTGGCGTTATAATTATAGACTAGAAAAGAGCAAGATCAGCAGCTGCTGCTGCTGCTGCTGCTTGCGTTTGTTCCCTGTGTAACTGACAGGACAGAGTACTTGGCAAAAACAGACTTCCAGAAGTGGAAAGACATTTTAACCCCTGTTCTTGTCAGTCCACTCCTCTTAGTGCTCAGCACCAGCAACCCCTTGCTTCAGGTTAAGGGAAGAGCAAGGTGATTATTGCAGATCTGAAGGGGACTTGGTTTAGGACGTCTGAGAAAGAGGAAGGGTCCAGGATTTGCCTTCGGGCTTGGATTGCTGAATCAAAATAGCAGGTCAGTGGATACAGCATAAGCTTAATATGTTTTTATAGTTGGCTTAACTCAAATCTCTCTCACTCACTTTCTCTTCTATGCCGTAAACTAAAAAATAAGGTGAACAATGACAAGGGGTAGGTCTGCATAGAGGTACTATTTATTTATACATTCTGTAACAAGATTTTCAGTTAAGAAATACTGATGGCTCTTATTTTGTACTGTTGCTTCCCTCTGAATCATAATGCATCCTGAAATTCTCAGCCAGGCAAAACTCCCATTTACAATTGAGTTCAATATTAATGGAGAGGTCGTATTTATATTTTTATCTTTTTATGCCTAAAGTCTTCTGAAGATCTTAGCAAAAGTGGAGCAATATATAACTCACATTTCAGTCTGTGCTTGAGAAAGTTTCAGAAAGTAAATAAACACCAAGTAAAAGAAAAAACAACATCACAGATACAAGTCAAGGTCTCTACAGGCATCAGACAGTCATAAACTTGTGTTATGTCCTCAAAACTCAAAAACCCCTACCAGCAAAAAGTCTAGCCCTATATCTGCTGATGAATTTAAGGGCAACATGATAATTAGGAATGTTTTTCATGACACTGGTGCCAGTGGTATCTGATCTAATGTACTCTCCTTCTTCAGCCCTGGCCAAAAGAGTGCTCAGAGAGGAATGTGCTGGGGGGCATCGTTATGCTTTGCTCTTCCTGTCTATCTCAGTTTTAGCTTTTTAATTTCCTGTGGCTATAAGTAATGTAGGAAGGACTCTCTGCCAACATTCTGCATGTGAACCAAGGGCTTGGGACCACTGTGCAAGAGCCAGAGTAAGCACAAGACTTTATGCCAAAACTTCCTGTTGCAAGGGGAGGCTGCACCTAAATGATTGTAGTTGCTCTCAGAGGAAAAAAAAACACAAATGCACATTTGAATTTGTGTTTGCTGCATTGAGAAATCTAACCAGACAAACACATAGCTGTCTTTCATAGCTTTGTATAGTCTAAACTGTTCTGTAATCACCTAATCTGACCTAATGTTTATTTTAAGACATTGATTATTCTGAAGTCCCTATATGAACCTAATGATAAATGTTTAGGAAAGCATTTGCTTAGCAGGAAGATAAAACAGAGTGTGCCACAGGCAAGGAAAGGCAAGGAAAGCAAGGCACCAAAGCCTAAAATTGCTGTAAAAGTCCTACTTTTCTTTGCCCCATTTCAGAGGCAGAAAGAAAAAGCAGGGACATCCAGTATCTTCCAAGAGTCTCTATTCAGAGTCAAGAGCATTGAGTAAGGTGCTAAGAGATGGCTGGAGTGTGATTAAGTGAAGTATAGTTACTAGAATCAAGCAGACAAATTGCATTTAGTGGATAAAACTCTTCCCTCAGTCTATTGCATGGGGAAATATTCTTAATCCTGATTCCTATTATCACTACAGCTCTGTAATTTGTGGCCAAAGCCCATCCACAAGGCCTTGCAAGACAGGATTTGCTTCAGGTCTGTAGAGAAGGCAGACCCACTTTGTCCGGCTTAGCTATTGACCAGTTTCTGGCACTTTCCACTTTCTGATAGCCGGAAGGAACAAATCCTTCCTGAACCTCCAATGCAGAAATGGAGAGTCATGTTTTTGACACTAATGGCTGCCTCCCTGCAGTGCTGCAGATGCTGCAAAGGTGCTGCAAGCAATATTTTTTCCTCTGTGACCCACAACAGAAGAGACCTCACAGAAAGTTTAACAGATGCCGAGATACCAGGGTAGACCAGCAGAACTTTCAGCCCCTGTCTATCTCTTTTATTCTTCCTGAAGGTCATCTTTTGTCCTACGATTTGCCCTCAGCTTAAAGATCCTAAACAAGAGGGTGACTATCCAATCCTCTGTTCTGATATTTGGCTGCCTCCACAGTTAGCAATTCACGTTCTGTTTCATCCTGCATTTATCCAACTTCACCCTCTCATTGTGTTGTGCTGAGGGTCTGTGTTCTTGCCAGGCTATGAGCCCTCCTGTTATCAGACATCTTTTCTATATCTAAGGCCCTACATTCAGTCATTCCCACAGGAGATTTCCATTAAAAAGTGGACATTAATGGGGAGATAGAGACACACTTGTTGGTGATATGGCTTAAACATGTACTCCACAACATCAGTGGACAAGGCTCCTACAGCAATTCCAGGAAACACAGTATATTTTTAAGCATATTTTTTACCCCATTCCTCCCCTATAGCCCAGCCACAGATTTCTTTCATTGTTTATAAAGCCCAACTTTTGCTAGAGAATGGACATCTGTGCCTCCATTTTCTTAAGCATTGCATCCTGACCACAAGATTTTTAGCAGACAGGACTGCATTTCCATGCATGCCAGTCAGACAAGTTGGCGCTTGCACTGAACTTCTTGGACTACAACAATGACAGCAAAAAATTTCAATGTCTGTGCCAAGGCTCAGGAGAAGAAAAACTATCATTTGGATTCTAAAGACCAAAACCAATGCTTCTTAAAAAAAAACAGAAACAAAAACAAAAGCACCACAAAAAATAATCTTCAGGCACATGCTGGCAAATATTGAGCAGTCATTCTGCAGAGGAAAAGAGACAGCCTGTCAGCAATACAAGGCTTCTGGTGTCTTTTCCCTGCTGATTCCCTTTGTGCCTAAAATAAAAACTGGCAGTTTTACAGGTGTCTTTTAATGGCTTACTTTATGCTCTGTATCAGATACACAGCCAAGAGGCACAAAATACTTGCATCTATTTACTAGGAATTCAGATTTTTCTTCCCCCCCCAAATAAATTTGCTACAGTGGCATCACGGCAATATAGGCAAGAATCATATTTGTGATACATAGTGACTTTCTTGAGATTTTGTGCTTGTCTTAATTACTCTCTTTCTTGTGTGCTGTATAAAACTGCTTTCATTCACATTTGGAGCTAGGATTTGTTTTGTAAGCATATGAAAGTTCCTGTAGCATCTCCCTGCACTGGGTAAGCAGGTACCAAACCCAGCAACAAGTATTTACCTGTGTATTTTCAGTTGTACTTTAATTACACCTTGTCTCACACTACCTACCTGAGCAGCCCTATGGCTTGTTTTGCATGGCCATGCAATGCTGAAGTATTGATGAGTAAGTCTGGTCTCAAGGAGAGAAATAAAAACATTTCCCAGCTGATCTCAGCTGCTGTCGTAACTGTTAATGAAAGAGGCAGTCTCCAAATCTCGTTTGGTTTTTCAATGATTATAATTACCACAGCCAGCTAAAAATACTGGCTGGGGATGTACAGGCATTTGTGGAATTTAGCTTTACTTCTCTTACCAAGAAGCTGAAAAGTTTTGAAAAACTTTTCAAAAATTCAAGCAAATTTTCAAAAAGTCAAGCAAATTTGTTTCCTAGTCTTTTCCCATGCTACAGTGGAGCAAACTGAGAGTAAGCAGAGACTTCAGAGGTGTAACATGTCCCTGCTACTGCCACCCAGAAAGGTGGCCACATTTATTACTAACTGCTGAGTTTGGGTGGTCACTGACATAAACCCCAAATACAGCCTTGCATCAGTCAATCTGCAGGTCTCAACAGGGCTTGTAACTGCAAGATTTTATTTTTCCCTCTCTTTCTGTATATATATATGTGAATACAAACACCATGTATTTATGTACACATACTATTATATATTTAAATTTACAAGTATATCCATGTATCTATCTATACAAAGGTACATTCAGGTTAGGATACACTGTCTAAACTATTGTTGGTGTCCTGCTTCTCTTCTACTGTTTCTAGGCCCAGCTTACCACGACGATGACAGTCACTTATTCCAGCAAAGTAGCAAATGCCACTTTCTTTGGATTTCACAGATTACTCCTAAGGTGGAAAGGCAGCATCTACAAATTGCTGTACAGAGAATTTATTGTTTTTGCTACTCTTTACACAGCGATAAGTGTATTATACAGGTACACTCTTTCCAATTCACATCTCATTAAATGTTATGCTGAAGTTTCAGACTTCCTAGTGTTAGGCTGATAAATGATGGGGGGAGGTTACTATTTACTTATTGTCTTTTCCTTGGACATTTTCTAATGTGCTTACCTTTCCATGTTTCCTGTAAGGTGCCAGAGAAAGTATATAGTGTCAATACTGTTTATCATATTCAGCTGATTGTACTTTTAGCCTAGCACTGAGCAAACACCCTACTGAAGTTAGGCTGAATAAAAACTCAGCTCTAGCTAGGCTATACAGCTTTTGTCATTTTGACATTGAGCTGTCAGTCGTGAGCGTGCCTCCCTGCTTGAGATCATAGGTATAGACCTTTTGCTCTCCCTGCAGAACTCTGCCTTTGGTTGCTTGGTGGGAATTTAACAACATTGAGAGGTAATAATTTTAAAGTGAACTTATATAGCCAGGAAAAGCAAAGTTTTGCTTCAAGCTAGGAAGGCATGCAGCCTTGATTTTTGAGCTTGCAAAGAACCAAGGAAAATTGCATGGAAGCCAGACATGGTTATTATCTGTGTGTCTCCCAGCACCTGGGAGGAACATGTTAGAAGAAGAATTGCTTTTTCCACCAAGGTGTGAATTAAACAACATATGACAGATGCAATGCATCAGTTGGTACAGTGAAACTTTTAATTGATGAAGTACATTACATAGAAGCATCAAAATTATGGTTCCGTTCTTACCACGACCTCTAATTAGATCTCTGCTTTTTACTGGAAGCAAGGAGAAAATGAGCTTCAGTTTTTCTCTGATTAATCACTATTTTTTTATTCAGTAATCTATACCTGTAAACAAAGAAAATTATAGCATTAAATGTAAAGGAACACCAAAGTCTCACTATTATTTAATCTTTCTTTTATTGAAATGTCAGGCAATTGAAGACCATGGTTAATACACCACAGAAAGCTTTCTATATGTGCTCCAGTTTTTACTGCACAATTGTAAAACCCAACAAATATTTGCTGTATGTTCCTTTTATAAGAAATCAAAGAATAACTGTAATACTCACCTATACAAATAAAATTATACTGAAGCTTGTTGTATTTAATCAGATGTCTTTTCCCAAGGGCAGAAGCTACTGCCATGGTCCACTTGCTATCATTGGGTGAATATTTTCCTGATTGCAAAATAAATGCAGTTGTATTTTAATCTTGTAGAAAAGGAAAATTTCATGGGAGTAAGAATAAAAAACCTGTTGCAACAATGTAACATTTTCAAATCAGAGGAATTTGACTGGTAACCTTTTGCAATCCAAGTAGACCTGAGCATTTCCATTATGCACCCCTCTGAAAAAGGAGAGTAAGTTCTATTTGCAGACTTAGAGCTTGCTGCCATCTTTGGTATGTATGGGACAGCAAACTGATTCTCCAGACATATTGATCCAATTAGTAGTGCCAGTCAAATTAGTCCTGAGAAAACTATGAAGACCAGGGAATAATACTGTTGTTTCCTCCAGCTTCTTTAATACCTGCCAAAAGTGTTTAGACCTTTACCTTTAAGAATTTTCTTGAAGGCATTAGCCAAAGTTGCTTCCCAGTGCACATATCTGATTATTTATATGTGTTTGCACTTAGTAAATAGTGCCAGAATATTATGGAAGGACAGATACATTTTATTTTTGCTGCAGATTTTTTCTTACAGGTAGCCAAAAACGGTTCTTTGAAAAATTATCAATTTACTGTGACAAATATGCTGAACAAATCCCAGTAACTTTTGTGCTTGGTAAGTACCGGTTAAAAGTGAAATTATTCTCCAACTCTGTTCAGGCATTTTGTGAATGTTGGTGCATGGAAGCATTTCAAAGCTGACAGGCATGTGAGAGGCTAGAGGTTCACAATAATCATCCACTTCCAGGTCTCTTCAAGTTCAAGTTGCTTTTGTCATATCAACATTTACGCTCATCTCCTTAATACACTAACAAGAAAGGTTCCCATAGATCTAGATCTAGATCATGCCCACTAACACTGATATCTTGTAACTGATCTTCCAATGAACTAAATCTACTCTAGGTTTTACTACAGAAGAGGAAATTTGGAAATTTGTGGGTATGAGATACTCAGCTGGAATGTACTGTTACATTGCAATGTCCATTAAATAGTTTATTGCATTTATTCTGGGAAAGGTAGCAGCTTAGTGATATGAACAACGCTCTGCAAACTGAAATTAAAGTAACTGAAACCCTGATAGTCACTGGACTTTTTTTTCCTTCTAACCCTCAGGTTTCTATGTTACTTTGGTGGTGAATCGCTGGTGGAACCAGTTTGTGAACTTGCCATGGCCAGATCGTCTGATGTTGCTCATCTCCAGCTGTGTCCAGGGCAGAGATGAGTATGGGCGCTTGTTAAGGAGGACTCTCATGCGTTATGTGAATTTAACATCGCTGCTGATCTTTCGCTCTGTCAGCACAGCTGTGTACAAAAGGTTCCCCACCATGGACCATGTGGTAGGAGCAGGTACTGTGCTTTGCTTCCCCAAAATTGCTTTCCTTTCCCTCAGAGGCAAGGCTCAGGGAGGAAAGGAGCCAGCCTCGTTTTTCCTTTCCTGTGGCCCCATGTGTGCCTCATACCAATCCACATCAAAGCAATCACCTTTTTATTAGTGATTTAAATGACATAACCTTAAGAGTGTGTCTTTAATGTTCTTAAAGTCTTTAACAACACTATAGAAGTCAAACGAGTTTGACACTCATGTGAATCTGCTTTCAGACCCCATAGAGGCAATAGGCCTGCCCCAAACACGATACAGCTTTATCTCTTTTTTCTTTAAGCAGACTGCAGTTTAAATACATTGCACATTTTAAGTGTTGTGATTTACTCAAAAAATCCCTCAGCCCCAAGGGTTTTTTCTTTCTAATGAAAGACTTACCTTAAACTTAGTTTTACAAGGATAAATATACTAAGTATTAAACATGTCTTTGTTTTCTGTTTCTTTCAATAACACAGTGAATGAAATGATGGTGAGGAGCATTCAATCATGTCACTCTTTGATTGTCTTTCAAGGACTGACTGCTCAGTATTTAAAGGCAAAGTGTGGCACTGTCCCTTCTGACTGGCATGGTCAGTGTCAGAGGTAGAACAGCAAAGCAAAGACATGGGGATGTGTTCCAAACAGAAGTCATGTTTTCTACTGAACGTCTTGAATTTCTTAAAATTATTCCTTTGGCAGAGATTAGTAAGCAAAGATGTAGCAAGTTAAAATATGCAGTGTGTATATACATATACAGATTTCAAATATGTGTGAGAAGCTTTGGATATTAAAAAAAAAAAAAAAAAAAAAAAAAAAAAGCCAGGCTTACTGAAATAAAACCCCAAACCATTTATGTTGGATACATTGAATTTTAAAGCTCTTTTCCTTGTGCTGTACAACAAAACTGTTTACCTGAGCCTGTGAGAGGTCAAGGAAGCTTCTGTCACTCTCCCCAGCAATCTGCTTCCACTATGCACTGGAAAATTACATTTCCAGGCAGCTAATCCAGCTCTGCCTCCCTATTGCTAGAGACAATCTGTTCCAAAGAGACAGAATGTCACAGCATTGTACCAAAATTGTAGACCAGAAAGCAAGTTTTGATTGTTGGGTTTTTTAACAGTGAAAAATCTACTATAAACTGTGTATGTAAGTATAGATAATATAGTCAGCTCTGGACTTCAGTAGTTATTTTGTGGGTTTTAATGCATATTGTGCTGCAGAATTTTTATTGATGCAGTACTGAGCATTTCAGGGTATGTTTTGCTCCTATTAACATCCAGTGACTTAGACAATACTCTGCAATAATCCCCTCCCTAGCTCCCTGTGGCATTGCATATCAGACTGCATGCAAGGGAGGCATTTAATATGAATGTGAACAGCACAAATCTGATACTTACAGCACAGTCATCACTGAAACAACTTATGACAACTTTGCATTTTGCTGTCACACTGAGAACAGCCATGACGTAACTATTGCTAATGCACTTCTTTTTTCAGCAAATTAACTGCTTAAATTCATAGATTTTAAATTTGAGAACAGGGCCACAATAATCTAGTCTGACTCATCCATAACACAAGGCACAAAAGCTTGCTAGCAGCATCCTTTATCATGCTGCAATTTCTGACTGAGCTGTAATACCTTCTAGGAATATAATCAGCCCAGATTTAAAATTCAGATGGATATACTGGAGACTACACTGCATCCTAGGAGAACAGACATTCACAACAGTAAACTTGCTGTTGAAGAGTGACATCTTATTCTCAGTCTGAACTTGCACATCTTGTTATCTTCTGTTCACTGGATTCTGTAATAGGTTTGGGGGTTTCTTTTTTTTAATTAGAAGAAAATGTACTTTTTCCCTCAATAGTTACCTGTTAGCAGACTGCATAAAGGCTTGAGTGAAACTTAGGAACTTCACCAACTGTAGTCTCTCCATGTAGGATACAGTCTAGAGTGGCTGTACCTTCCTCCTGACTCTTTTTCATCTTTTAACACTCTTTATGGAACTGTAGACAGTAGATCCATGGAGATTCACTCCTTTATGATGCTGACTGCTGGGGCACACGTGCTTTTAAGTGTCAAATGCCTAGCAGCTGTCCTGAGCACAGCAACTCTGTTGGCTGCAAGGTGCAAGAGGGAAGCTGGATGCTCAAGAACACAACTGTTAAAAAACAGAGTAATGGGTGAGCAGCTGAGCAGAGAGCATCCCAAAAGAGCTGATGGGAAACACTGAAGAGAAACATGAGGTGTGAGCTCAGCAACATGAATACCTATGGATGGCTGTAAGCTGCAGTCCCAAATCCTCTGCTGGAAGGAAGCACCTGAATTAACCCTTTCCCACATAACACAGAAGCAGAAAATGAGGCTTTTGTCTACTTGATCATGTTCCTTCTTCTCTAACCACTAGTATTAAAAATATTTAATGTGAATAACCTGAACCAGTCTTGTCTCAAACTATTGAGTTTTGACAGAACTGAATACTCTTTTAATCACTTAAGGAAGGGCCTGTGCGATTTTTTTCCCAGCCAGGCTTGTGTTCTCATCAATAATTTTCCTGTAAGATCTCTTTGTCTGACACTGTTCACATTAGTGTCCTTTGATTATTTATTGATCACACTCCATGTCACTCTTCTGATACTTTCACAAGGATTCAATGCTCTGTCATTCCTTAGACCATCCTTTTCAAGATTTTGGCACAATATTTGACAAATATTCCCCATTTTCTGAAGCTGCTCCAGTATTCCAGTGCTTGTTAAAACCAGTATTGTTGTTTATAGAGTTTCTTGGTTAATTCTTTAAATACTCCTAAATGAAAACATCATGACCATATTTAGAAACCATGTAATTTTAAGAACTGAAGTTGGATATTCTCCTCTATATTGGATGCTATAGAAAGTGTTTCTTTACCACTGCAATAACAGTGAGCTGTTCTGAACTGTATGCCAGCAGTAAGAGCAATCCAGAATTAGTATTTTCTGCAATAAGAGTACTAGGCATTATTAATATTCATCAAATACTCAATCAATGTTAACACAAATATTTCAATGCCAGTTTGAACTTTATAATTTAAAAAAAACAAACTTTGTTGAGCTTTCTGAACAGAAGGTACCCGGTTTCAGTGGAAAGCTGAACTGATCCTTGCTGTTCTTTGTGACCCCTTCAGGCAATGTCTTTCCAAAACCTCCATTGACTTGAATCCAGTGTTTACTCCAGAATCAGTTTTTTTGTTTTTCTATCTGTCTATTTCAGCCTGACAGAAGCATCTTTTCCTGTCCTGTAATAAGTAGGACAGAAACTAAAGGCAGCTTGAAAGACTTTTAGGAGGCAGGAGTCATGACGAGCAGGTCAATTTGTCCGGTTGCCTACCATTTCTGTGAAGTTGATTATGAGAGGTAGCTGCAAAATGCCCAGGGAACTTTTAAAAATATTATCACATTCTGTTCTGAAATTCTATGATGCTGCATGAGTACTGTCTCTTGATGCTGAAAATATATTTCCTCTTCCACAGTGTTTTCTGTCCTGTCCTTGTCTTCCTTCTCAGTAGTTGCAGTATTTCATACCTCCTGTGTAGGCTTGCTCCAACTGTACAACAGTGATATTTTCCTCAACAACAGAATATTTAAAATCACTGTGGTTAGCAAATCTCCTTTAATTTAATTCACATTTCCATGCAACACAACTGAGTTTCTATGTATTTATTTGTTTGCTGTGTCATGTATCTTTAGTGATGTTAGCCATGTTCTTGGAGTCTACAGTCAATTCTCTTACTGAATTTTCAGCATTCAAACTTGTAACTGGTTGGCTGAGCCCCCTATTTTGGGGCTGTCATGTTACTAAGTTTTTTTTATTTCAGAGCTAATGTCAATACAACAAAATAAACTTTATAGCCACCCTGATAGATGTCACACACCTGAGCAAAAATTAAGATCCTCCAAACTTGACAATTGCTCCAATATCAGAAAATTCAGGATTTGGACAAAGGAAAATGTGAATTTTCTGAGGTTGTTTTTGTCAAAGCCTGGGTGGAAGGAAGACAGCAGAGCAGAGCTTTCTTCCCCAAGGGGGTAGAGGTGTTTCTCCAAAAGCCATATGCTCCCTTGCCAGTCCCAGGCAGAGACTGGCTCTGGTGCAGGATTTGTCACACTCAGCCCTGGCTCCCCAGTTTTGTGACCTTGGTCTTGCTTGCAGCAGGGGGAAGCAGGGCTTCACGAGGCAGGGGAACTCTTCAGGAAACCTAATAGCTTCCCAGCACTCCAGCAAGGCAAATTGCCAGGCAGAGAGCAGCTTGCAGCCCCACAGCATGTCACCTGGCCCAGTGTCCCCTTAGCAGCGGGATTTCTGTGCACAATTCCCTCTTCATCTCTTTGCATGCCTTCATAACCCCAAATAAAGCATCAAACAATCTGTCAGGGAAGTATTTCACTGGCAGAAGGCACACACTCTGTTGGGCTCTGTTTCATGCACTTGTATCCTCTGTTGCTTGCTCACTGCTTTGCAGATATAACAAAAAATAATCAGAATCAGAAAGTCATATAACTGCCCTTATATTATATGTCAAAATGCTTCTGAAAGCCATCATTGGTGAAAACTGTTTCAGTTTTGACTGATATATCCAGTTCCTTATTTTTCTGAAAGTAGAATATGAAACTAGAGAATAATTTGTACAATTCATAGTGTTTTATGTACCTACCATAGATCAGCAGTTAGATATGAGAACACAGTAATAGTAAATTATTGCCTATATCGGTAAAGAGGAATTTAGCATAGGTAGGTAATGCAAAAAGAAGTTCTTTCAAGCAAGATTTGTCCTGGATTTTTTTTTTTTTTTAATTTTTTTGTTTGTTTGTTTTAAAGAAGAGATTACTAGTTAGAATTATAAGTTGTATTTAGCAGAGTTCTATGCAAATATTACAAAAACAGATAGAAACATATTCCAAATTTATAGTATCAGTAGCACTGAAAGCACAGAATAAAAGAAGGTTGTTTCGGTGTTTTGGTAAACAGGTTTTATGACAAGACATGAAAGAAAACTTTTTGATGACCTTAAGTCTCCCCACCTGAAATACTGGGTCCCATTTGTCTGGTTCGGAAATTTGGCATCAAAGGCACGAAAAGAGGGAAGAATTCGAGACAGTGTGGATCTGCAGACACTGATGAATGTAAGTAGAAAAAGAAAATCTACAAAAAACTAATCTGAAATTGCTATGTTGCTTTTGACTTACAAAATTGGTTTGATTTAGTATGCACAGATATCCTGCGTCATCTAAATGACCTTACTCAGGATTTATCCCACTTTTTTTTGGGTAACAATGTACACTTAAACACACACAGCAGCATTCACTGGGATTCTTTTTAATATGACTAAGAAGGAATTGAAAGAAGCAAAAAATTGATGAGAAAAACATTATTGTAACATCAGTCTAAATTCATACTTGTTCCATTGCTAAAAAATATGAGAAATGAGAATAATTTGGCATTTTGAAGATTTTATTATCAGCTTTAGAGAAGATAATCTCTCTGAACATTTCATTGAGTAGTAAAATATCCTTTTTATGATACAATATATTCTCTTTCATGTATCACTAGACTGTTAATAAGATAGAAACAGAAGATGAAGAAATACAGAGTATACTAAGCACTTCAACTCCATAAACCAAGTCAACATTCAAACGGGGTGCTGGGTACCATTATACTATCAATTTATATATACTATACTATACTTTCTTTTCTCCCTGTCCTTTTATATGTGCAAAAATGAACTGCAACAAAATATTTATCATTCAGAACTGTACCCCATGCAATTTTATTTTGTTATGGTTTCTTGCTGGTTGGTTTTGGTTGTTTTTTTTTCCCCTTTTAGGAGATGAATAAGTACCGGTCATGGTGTAGCCTTTTGTTTGGTTATGACTGGGTTGGAATTCCACTGGTCTATACCCAGGTACTGAGCTATTATCTGGTAGAAAATTCAAAACACAATTTTCATAAAAGGGGGGTTGGTACCAAACATTCATGGTATAAAACATCCATAGTCCCAACCAGATATTGAGCACTGGTTCACTTGCACAGGATCATGGAGGCCTGGCTAACTGCTTAAGGCATATTTAATGCAGAGATGTTTTGAAGATCTTGCATAATTTGGAAGAGGGGAGGGAAGCAGTAAAATTTTTTTCTCTTTCCTAAGTGTTCTTCCTGGCCACAAATTTTCCTGTGGCCTCTGTATTTGCAATACCTCCTACAGATTTAAAAATTATATGGCAAAAGGCAGACAAAGGCCATTGGGTGTGGGTTGCCTTGTGCATAAGATTGTATTAGTTCATTATTTCAATGAAGTTCTGTTCTTTGCAGGTTGTTACTCTCGCAGTCTATACCTTTTTCTTTGCCTGCCTGATAGGGCGTCAATTTTTGGATACTGACCAAGGATATCAGGGACACGACTTAGATATTTACATTCCAATCTTCACACTGCTGCAGTTCTTCTTCTACGCAGGATGGCTCAAGGTATATTGGCTTTCTGGCCAGGTGATGGGGGAACCCTCCCTGGGGGGCTGGTCAAGGTGTCAGACCTGAGACACACATGTAAAATCACCAGTGAATACTGAAATTACACCAAAGTGAATTCAGCCTGAAGTGTTCTGTGGTCATATAGAAATATCATGCAGTACATTTTTAATTCCACCTGACAGACCATATGGTAAGAAGTGGTTGTGAATCTGAAAGAACACATTTTAGCAGCCACATGTCCCCAAGGGAGTATTACTTTCACAAGACCTCAGGACTTGAACTATAAAGTGACAGAAAAGAGATTAAAAAAATCCTTCCTCCTACTCCATTCTGCAATGGGGAACTATGGCTGAAGACCTGGCATCAGCTGAAAGGGACTGAATGATACTTTCTTCTTATGATCAAAGCTGGTAGTATCTGCTGTTAACCTCACCAGATGCAGGCAATTAAAGGTCCCCAGTTCCAGAGGGCTGTGAAAGAGTGACAGACAATATTGGCTTGCACATCACTGCATAAAAATGTTCATTAAAAAGAAGAGTAATAGAGGAACTGGATGCTGCCAAGCAGCCTGTTGATGACTGCTGGTCTAACATATCACAATCAATCTGATAGCTGAGTAATTAAGCCACATATCTCAAGGTGGTTCTCTCCTCTGCAGTAGACCAACTGGAAAAAAGTTTCTTTGGGGTCCATGTACATTAGATTTCCTTTTATGTTTATTAATCATGGTGGAAACATAGAGCTAACTTTTCTGCTAGAATATAAATTGAACAAAGTTGGCCAGCTTTAGAAGCACCTTCCCACAGCCAGCTCCAAAGGGCAGAGTAGAGAAGGCAGTACACTGAGCTGGAAGATTGTGAGGAAAAGTGCATGCAGGACAAGCTCCTCTAGTGCTGTGTCCTAGGAATTGAGGGGGAAAAGGATTTTGCTGCATAGGGACCAGCCTGGATGGGAGCAGCCTGGATGGGAGCAGGAGAGACGGGAAGGGAGGCTGGTATGGTGAAGGTAGCAACTTCTCCTGGAGAAAAGTGAGGTTTTATTTCTAGGCAGTATCTTTCAGTTATGCTAGAGGGTTAAAAACTGCAAGCTGTTCCTCTTGACCACCCTGCTGGTGCTCATGAGGGGAAATGTGTTTTCCTTCTTCAGCACCCAAGGTTGTTTATAGCTTCTCTGCCAGTTAGGCTCAGAGCTTCTAGCCAGCTCCTGGCTATGAGATGCCATTGTAACTGAAAAATCTTCTGCATAAGGAAATGAAAGGGAGGAGAAGAAGCTTTTAAAAGTTAATTTAATATCAGCAGTGTTTCCTCAGACTGGAGGTTTGTCCAAACCTTCAGTGCCCCAAGTCAGGATATTTTTGTCTTGAAGGTTACAGCCAGTTTCCTGCCGAGTGTGCTGGACTTTGGCTGCCAGGCAGTAAAAAGGGCCCTGAGGTATTGACTTCCAGTAACTTGGCAATTCCTCAGAAATAATGGGTAAACTGAGCTCATTCTTTGGCCTCAAGCCTAATCTGTTATACCTATAATACAGGGCCAAAGTTTCCCATTACATGAGACTCTTCTAAATCCCCATTTTCATTACAGGGGCAGATGAACTGTCCAAATACAGAGTTTAGTTGTCCAGCACTACATTCCTTTCTGGAGAATAAAGTCATGTCTCACATGCCAGTACCAGGTCAGCCAAGGAAAAGCCAGCAACACTGTCTGTTCTGTCCCAGACCTCACTTTTTTAAGCTCATGTGATAGGTTTTATCGTGGATTTTTGGGTGGTGATCAGCTGGTTTACACAAAGCTGATCCATGTTTTCCCTGGAGATCCACAGCACAGACTGTGTTCTGCTTCCTCCCTATTGCAGCACTTTCATAGCTGTACCCAAAATTTAATCCCATGTCAAGGAGTGTGAGCAGAGGTGACCCCTGTCTCCTTTCATTGCTCCCACCTTACAGGTGTTTTTGTAGTGCTAATCTACCCAGCAGTTCTGTTGTGTGCCAACACTGGCCTGGGAAGTGGTGGCCTTGGAGAGTCAGCAAGTGTTTATCACAGGTACAGCCTAGAGGCACATAGGAAAAATATCCAGGGAGCAACTGCCTTACAGCTATAAGTTATTTAGATCATAGCTGTTCATAGTGAGTTTAATGAACAGGACTGTTTAATCATACAGTTTCTTTACCTATACCCACATTAAACCAAGGACTTTACTGCTGCTCCTGTGCATGGCTCTAGTGACCACAAGGAGTGCTTGGAAGGGTTATCAAGAATGTGTTTAGCTTTGAAACCAGGGCTTGAAAAGATAAACAGAAGGAGAAAAGAATGGAGGGGAGAGAGTATTTAATGTGTGTACCAAGAAACTAGGAAATAGAGAAGCAGTCTGAATTTCCTAAAATTTTTTAAACATTTTTCTATTTAATCTTTCTTTTACCTCCATCAGCAGCTATGTCAATAGCTTACTCTCCACACAATGTACTTTAGTGATTATGGGGGTGGTGGGGGCAGTCTCTGGGGATTTTTTCACTGGCTATAGGGAGCCAGAGAGGGTTCCCTTTCCAGAGTAGCTTCAGACTAAGGTATCTCACTGCAAATGTGTCTGGGCTCACTGATTGTGTCCTCCACAGGATGAGCTTTTGCCCTGCCCTGTTTTAACCAGAAACCTAAGCCAGCAGGTTGAATTAAAGAACAGACTCAGATTCTGTCTCTGGGATCTGGCTAGCATGATGCACAGAGTCAACTTGAGTCAAGTTTTTTTGTAGGCTGCTTTTCCTCAAAAGCCTTGGAAGGCTGCCACTGGGGTTAATGCTGATAAAGAAGCAGGGGCTGAGGTGGAGAGGTGAGCTCTACTCCCTCCAGTAGATTCCAGCTGCAAGGCTTGGGAATACTGACCCCATGCAGACAACAGTGCAATAATAGAGCCTCTAGCTGCTAAGCCGTTCATTTAAATGAGCCAAAGACAGCAGTAAGGAAAGGTAATGACTATTGGATGTGACAATTACCTTGGCCCTGACGTGTCTCAGCTCCCAGTAGGCCAGGGCTGGCAATGATGATTGACAGCACCACGAGGCACAGAGATATGAATCTATAGTGAAAGCAAGCTGTTCCTTCGCTAGGCTGGCGGAACCATCACACAGGAGCTCAAGCTATGATTGCAAGTGACAGGCAGGGAGAGACAGAAAAATCCAATCCTAATTCCTCTGCAGCAGTAGTCCTGACACGGCATGCCAGCCTGTCTTCACTGTCTTGTTTTCTTTCCAGGTCGCTGAACAGCTCATTAATCCGTTTGGAGAAGATGATGATGATTTTGAAACTAACTGGTGCATCGATAGAAATTTACAGGTTGCTGTTGCTACTTCTACTTCCAGCTTTTCTCTACCATAGGTTATCATTACATCTAATAATATGTCTTATACTGAGGAATAAATCAGGGCAACAAGTGCCAGCAAAACATATTCTTTCCCTGAAGGATTACCTGTGGCTGTGATCCACAGAACTTGTTTTCACAAGCTAATTCATCTTGATTTTGCTATTTGGCATTTACAATGCCTGACTAACCATGCAAACAGCTGACCTTAAATTATAAGACCATTCTGTTCCTGGAAAAACGTGTAATGTAGGTCAATCCTGCAAAACCCAAAAGTCACTCCCACATAGATAATAACATATTTTGTTAATCTGAATGTCTCAAGATTAAAATATTGCATATGAACCTTCCTTTAAACAGAAAGGCAGCAAAAATAGTAAAAAGACCAAGCAGGGCCCTGAACTAATAAGCGGTACCATGATTCATGTTCAGATGCTGTCACCCAGGGCAGTATCTGTGGTCAGCACAGGAGCCAGTGTCCCCAGCCACAGGAGCTATGAGATGACAAGGGTGCAGTTTTATTCCGGTTACCCCAAAGAGCGCTGGCTGTTGTGCTGTCAAGGAGAGCAGAGACATGAGGAGGTCCCACAGCACTCACAGTTCCCCTTGCATAGAACCAGGCACAGAGCTGGCTGAGGTGCTGTCAGACTCCACTCCAGCAAAGCAGAGTGCAGGAGTTAGGGAGAGCAAGGGCCAAATAAACCAGCAAATTAAGCAAAGTAACCAGATGCAGGTATGTGCAAGAATGGGAAAGCACTTCACACTGACAGAGATGCTCTCTGGCTTAGCAGGATACTCATGCTACTGTGCCTTAGAACCTGTTGTGTAAAATTTATTAGAGGGATGTTCACATACTTGATTTGGAATGTCTTAAAATGTCAATAAAACCTATCAGAAAGATTCTTGACCTCTAGACATTTTAAGGAGCACGTGTGTAATACTTTACACAGGCTTTCTGTAGCACATGAAGGATCACATTTAACTCATTATACATGTGGGAAGGACTTCAATCTGGGACAAATATCTTTGCAGTACAGAAGATTCAAGTTATGATAACATTTGTGCTTTCATGAGTCTAGGCAGATATAGGGATTTTATTTTATGATACTGAGTCTCCTCCTAATGCCCAGGCCATCGTACACTAATGTTAAAGGGTTTCTGAAAGAAATGTTGATCCAGAGAGTATAAAGTAGACTATTTCATATACTCCACTATGTTGAAAGTGACATGATTTATGTAAAAAAAATTTAAGGTTTCACTTCTGGCGGTGGATGAGATGCACATGAATTTGCCAAGGATGGAAAAAGATATTTACTGGAATGATACCTCTGCCCGGCCACCCTACACAAAAGCAGCTGCTGATTACTGCATTCCTTCATTTCTTGGATCGACTATTGAGATGGGGTGAGTGGCACTAAGGGTCCTTAATGCCATCAGAAAGATCAGCAGTGACCGGCAGACAGTCAGGGCAGGGATGCGGGCTCTGACGATACCACAAGCAGGGAAAATGGAAATGGGGAAATAGGAGGGAGTGGACAGGGTGGTGTTGGTGGGAGGATGTCTGCAGTGGCCCATGTGTTCATCCAAGCTGTGCACGAATATCTTAAATTGTATAATCATTAAACAGAGCATGTTTGCAGGGAGGGTGTGCTGATAGTCTCTGAGAACAGGGTGATACCTGAGAACAGACTGACTTTTCTTAATAATACTTGCTTTGCTACATTTTCTTCATGCATCCCCAATCAGCAAAACAGCTTTCCTTTCTTCATTTAGTTAGCAGACAACAGTTGAAATCAGTCCAGGTGTCTGTGAAGAGCAACAAGAAATCATCTTAAATGTTGTATGACTTTTCATTGACTAATAATCTTGGCATGGAAGTTGAAATGGTCAGATTTTGTGAAGGCGTGAAGAGGATTTATTTGCAGAAATCAACAAAGAACAATGGTTACAAAGAATAGAGGGTATGGGATAGTCCCCTGTTGTTTACATACAGAGGGATCTGTATGAGAAACCAGTGACAGGCCAGTTAGCTTAGAAGCTGTTTGTTTAAATACTTGTGACATGCTGTAATATAGACAGGTCAACAAGTGGAAATACCATCAGGCTTGAAAAAATACCAGACAAGTAGGTGTTCACATCTGAAAACCCTTTTTAAAGCTTTACAGAAGCCATTTTTTTATCTTTAAAAATTATCTCAGGATATTTATAATTTTCCCATCATTTCCGACCTTAATCAGAATAAAATGTCTTCAATTTTTTGTTTCATTTGGCCTCTAAATTGTGATTTTTTCATTTTTGCTCCTCTTATTTTTTTCATTTTTGCATGCATTCTATTACAAAGGTCAATGGTTTATATGAGCTCTTTTTATCACACACAGCCTTTTCAGAAGTTATTTCCTTCTGGAAATAACTATAAAATGGCAAAAAGAAAAGTAAAGAAGAAAGTAAAAAAAGTAAAGAAGAAAAATTAATAGAATATAATTTATTTTAAGGTAATTTCTAGGGGGGAAAGGTGGCAAAGAAGAAACATCATTAAGTCTGCAAACAATTTTTTAATAAGAAGTACTTCACACAAAAAATGGAGAAGGGAGTGAATGAAACGTAGCCTTGGACAGCTCCTGTGGAATGCAAACAGCTCCGATGTGTTTACTTTTTATTAATTATCTTCTCATCTGAACCATTTCTCTGGTTATATCTCCAAAAATAATGGATAGTTCTTATGCAAACTTAAAAACTAGCTCTAAAAATTCTTCCAAGTCCAAAGCAAATATATAAAACTTCAGCCCAAATGCAAAGTCTTCTCCAGTCACCTCAAGCTAACATCTGGAACAGGTTGCCCAAAGAGGTGGTGTATGTCCCATTTCTGTAAACATTAAGGTCATGTTGGATGGGGCAATGAGCAGCCTGATCTAGTTGAAGATGTCCCTGTTCATGGCAGGGAGGTTGGATTAGATGCCTCTAAAGGTCCCTTTCAATGTAAATTATTCTATGATCTTCGCAAATACTGGATGAAGTTCCTTTGTCCCTCCGGGTACTGTTGCCTGCCTCTGCTCCTTGCCTCAGATTTGGCCGAAGCCCCTTTGCCATTCTTGTCCTTAGACAAGGTAACTGGGCTGGTTTGGCTTGTGCAGACTGCACTGAGTCAGTGATGTGTACTGAATTCACTGGCACGTGCAGCAAAAGTTGCTCTCATGAAGCACCGAGGCTGTGCAGAAGAAGAATACCAGGTACAGGTGAGACCTTCAGACACACTGTCATGCCCCAGAAGTAATTGAGATTTGGCCATCTGAGTAATGTCAATATTTTTTGAAACTGTTGTCCTCTGTTTCCAGCTGTAGCTTTTTCACTGTTGCTATTTTTGCCTGAAGGATTCTCCTGAAAAAGTAACTACAGCACTGAGTAGGGTTCCGTTCTCTCCCTCACAAGCATAGCACAAGCCTAGCACAAACCTAGCACAAGCCTAACCATGTGGAGTTGCCTCAGAAGACTGCAGCTCAAATATGAAATGGTGCCAGATGCCTGGCTGGATGCCTTTCCTGGCACCCTCATCCTTTCCTTCCTTCTCTTTAGGGACACACTAGGGCCTTGGTTCCTGTGTCTTGGCTCCTGTGTCAGAGACAGAGGGATAAATGTGCATAGAGACCCAATGCTTCCTATATTTAAGTGACATCTACTACCTGGCTTTGTTTGGCAGGCTGGCTGATACCGAATTCCTCTATGGGGAAGAGTGGCCTTGGGAAGAGGAGAAACACCAGAGACAGTATTCGGTTTTGAGAAGAGTCAAGAGGTTTCTCAGCGTCCATGAGGGTCCTTCATACCCAACTCACCACCGCTACAGTCGGCAGACGAGTGAGAATTCGGTGTTTTTCCCAGCAGATGAAAAGGGGCACATCAGACGGCTGCAGGAAATGCACACAAGAGGGAGGCACTCTACCTCAAGCTTCAAGAAGAAATATGAAGGAGTTACAAGAAGTAACAAACTTCATGGTAGCCGAGAGCTAGGACCCATAACAGAAACCTCAAGGAATGAGGCACAGTTTGGTGACAGTGACACTTCATCTGAGACAACCAGGCCAGTTCCTGAGGTCATCGTTTCTGAAGCCCAGGAGATTGAACCTGATTTGCTGGACAAACCAGACCTGCCAACAGAGCGCTCTGCAAGCATGCCAGAAGAGAAGCTCCAAAGGATCCTAGCTGAGGCAAATGTGGCTCTTCTAAATAAACACTTTTTCTCCCCAGAAATGACTCCATACCTCTCAAGTTCAGAGGTGCATCAGTCACTTCCTAGTGTGATAGGAGAGCATAAACACGAGCCCCAGGTTAGTAACATAGCTGGTCTCATAACAGACCATGAGAGAAACCTTCAGCGATGGAGTTTACCAAGCTTCCATAGTCCTAGTACAGCATCAAATGCTGATGCTACACCACCTTCAACAGATTCTGGGACAACCTCACAGCAAAGGACATTCAGTGATGGAAAAAATGCTACTTCTGCTTCTGCTCCACAAACATTTGAGATGCAGGACTTATGGGAAAACCTGGACAGTAAAGAAACAGCCATAGTAGAATTTTCTAATGAGGAGAGTGAAAGAAAACTTTGACTATTCTTCCTCTGGGTTTGACTGAACTTCTTGTCTTATCTTGAACGTGGTTCTCACACAAATTTGCTGAAAGTCCAGAAGGGCAGACTCAATACTCAGACAAGTCATGAACAAGATCCAAGAGAGGATTTGGGCACCTATATAGGAGGCATAGTGGTGCCATACTTTAAGCCACTTGGTCACTGGCTTGAAATCTGTGACCCTGTGGGAAATATATTTACAGGGAGAGCTGGGAGCCTAAGGATGTATATGGCAGTGAGCTGTGTAGACATAACTAGAGGAAACACTAAGGTTATCAGAAGAGTGGGTATGGCTCTGTCCACTTTGGATATACACTGAACTCTGCTGCCTTTGCCTGCTCCACCAACTTAAGGTCCATATCATCCCTGTAAGATCTAACAAGTTTTGGGTTCTACTCAAGTAGCTCAAAGGCAAGACATGGGCTTAATTCCTTTCTCATCCTAGAGAGATCCAGCCCACCATCTCTCACTGCCTGAAGGAACATTTGAAAAATCAGGCCCCTCATCTGTGTAGGACAGTATTCTGCCCCACTCCTGATGAAGCTATGCCACTAAAGAGTAGAAAAAAATAAAATAATGAAATGTTTCATTTCATTTTTAAAAATGGAAGGTGCAAAACAGCTGATGAGCTGTGCATGGGATGACTGAGCCTTGGAGCACATATGTGACATACCCAGTGACAGTTTATTGTAAAATGAGGCTCCCAGGTGGCCTCCCTAGCAATGACAGGGCTGCAGCACTCTCTCAAGAGGTGATGGAGTTGCAGGTGCAACTAAGATTTGTGCTCCACTCTTCTGGAGATCTTCAGCAGGAAGTGCACAGGCTATAGTCATCCCAGGCAGACACCAAAGGGGCCCATGGCTCCTACCAAAACTGTTCTCCACTTCCTAAATCTCTCCTCCATTCTCATGCTTCCCCGATGTACCACACACATTCTTGATTAACCCAAACCTGAGACAGCATTAGGTGGCTCCTGCTACTCCAGGGATGACCAAGCCACCTCCCTAAACCTGCTGATAGTGACCTGACCTTTCAGCTATCACTCCTGCAAGAAGTCTCAGAGTAGGCCAGGAAAGCAGCCACAGCTCCTTGGGTTTAGCTCTGACCCACATTTACAAAAGTGCAGTCTGGAGCATGTTGCCAGCATTCTCCAATCTGTGAGTATCCAAGTAAAAGACAGACAAGGGAGAGACAAGGTAGCTCAGGGACTGAAAGAACAGAGAAAGGGAGGGACTGAAAGTTAAGAGTCTGCAATAGCCAGCAAAAGCAGCATGGACTGCATGGACTTCAAGTCCACCCAGCTCTCTTGCTCAGAAGGGTTGCACTTTAAAAAACAAACCAGCCTCTCTGCCATGGTCACTGGAAACACCAGTGGCTCCTGGGAAACTTTAGGACTCCCTGATCCTGGGAAGGGAATGAACAGACCTTCTTGTTTCTGCTCCTTTGGCCAACAACTTAAGTGAGGAGCCCTTATAGCTGGTATCACATACAGCAGGACTGTATCTCATCTGGGTAGGCTTTGAATAAAAAATCAGCTGCCCTCCCCACTTGTACTTCTTCCAGCTTTATTTCAGTCTGGAAAATAGCTCCTGCTGCTGTATATTAGGCACAGTCTGAGCAGAGCCATGCTCTCAAATCCTCCAAAGACACTAGACAACAGCACATCTATCCCATCAGTTTAGGAAGCAGAGGACACATGGCCCAAGGAAGCACTGTTTAAACTCATATTATGGAAATTCCAGATATGCAGGGAAGCCAAGCACAGATTTGTCAGACACCTATGGAAGGACTTCTTCACACCACGAGAAGAGGTGACACTGGAGTTTGACAGCAGCTTACTGAAATTTGATCACAGTTTGGAGTCAGGCGTTCTGGTGCAACCTCACCCTTGCCATTCCACAACAAGTCTTCAGGCAGTTCAGGTTGCTATATTCAGGTTTGACCAACAAAATGAGAAACTCTGGAGTGAAATCATACAGAAATGAACAATGCCTTGGCCTAGGAGTCCAATTTTCTGAACGGCCTTATGCAACTTCTGGAAGCATTCCCTTTTTCCTCCTGATTCCCTCTTTCTTCTTGTAGCTGAAGCCACATTTTGCAATTCAATGTTTCTCAATCTAATTGCATCTGCAATTGTCAAGGAACTTAATTTACCAATGAGCTTAACTTACATAAAGGACTAATTTTAAGTATAAACAATACATTTTAAGGACAGCCAGATAGCTCCAGTCACACAGCTAGGAGCAAAGTAAAAGTAACAGCTGCTCTCCTCTATAGCACTTTAGTTAAAGTCAGGAGAGCAACACAAGTTTCTGGGGAGTTTGTCCATACTCCTCCCAGCCGTGCATGTATAGGAAGGCTTTTCAGCAGCTGTGAAGGAAGCCTGGCCCTTTATCTAGCTCTCTCCTCACAGTAGACAAGCTTGAGGGGTGTACTTTCCACTGTAAGAGAAATTAAGCCAGAAATTAAAGATGATTGAAGTGTCCAACACAAATCTGCACTGAGAGTACAGTTTCACCATACCTCCTCCCTCTAACCCTTCACACAGCTTCCACCAGGGCTTAAGGTATTGGACCAAAGTGCTCTTTGTCCCTAACCCAGACATCAGCTTGTTTCATCCCAGCACATTTAAGCGGGAAAAGCTTTCCCAGCTTCTCATCATCCAGCTCTGCTCATCTTCTTCTCAGGTTGGCTGCTGCCTAGGAAGCACACTGCTGCTTTCCATCAGGACATTATACATCTAATCAGCAATGATTTTGCTACCTCTCCCACTCACTCTGCCAGCACTCCCTGGCCCTGCAACTGTGTTCATTACTTGATGGAGGCTAAGGGTGGCCATGCAGCAGCCATTAAGTAGGCAAGAGCTTCAGTTAAGCTGCACAGAGGTGTCTATTACACATGTAGATACATGCTAAATTAGGAATTACAGCTCTGAAGTCACACAGTGCCATCTGTAATACACAGCCAGCATTTCATACAGTGGGCCAGCTCCAGGTTAGCTACAGTATTCTGTTCATTGCTTCTGAAGAAGCTAGTGCTGGGATAAGTTACCAGAAAAATTTCCTCTCCTCATTTAGTCTTATCTCACTTTGGCAATCAGTGTACTCTGATTTGTATTAAATTATCATTTGGGATTATGTGCTCTCTTAGGCACTTCTCTCAGTAAACTATTTGCCTTGGCATGGTACATGGAGTATTTTAGCAAAACAAACAATCTACAATTCATGTTCACAGGTAGAAGCAATGTTGAATTATTGCATGAATAAAGGCACTTCGAGAAATACCATCATCCTGGTTGTACTGAACTCTCAAGAAGCACTTCTGGCAAGGGCTTGACCTATCATACAAATCAACTTGATGTCTACCAGGAACAGCAAGGCACTTCCAGAAGCTGGCCAAGTTGGACAAGGATAGAACAGGGCCAGGATAGACAAGTAGGTCAGAGCAGCAGTTTGCTCCCATCAGATGGTGTTAATCTTGCACAAGATCAGAGATATCAGAACAAAGAGAGGGCATGCTGCCTAACTTTCCACATGTTTCTAAGATGTGTTCACACTCTGTGCTGGAATTCATAGAGGCAAGATGTCAGTGCTGAGACTGACTGGTTGGGGGGACATGTCCAAACACCCTTAAAATCTTCTGCTGTAAATAACAGATCTCTAAATCTGATTGCAAACTCATATTTGAGAAACAGATACATATTTTATATACAATGAAAATGTACCAGAGTGTTAGGTATGCTGCATAGAAAACAAAAATACCCTGCTGCTGTTAAATGAGGGATGGGGCTTTATAGATGTTTGACTTGGTTCATGACCAAACAGATGACATTTTCTAGACTAATCAGTTAACTCATGGTCAATCCATCCTTCAAGAGTGGCATGATCAAAGCAAGGCTGGCCTGAAATACACAGTAACTTCACACAGCTCAGTCTTGTCTGCAGAAAGAGACAGCTGGCAGCATAGCCCTCCTTGCTAGAGGTTGAGAGCCTGGATGCCAAATGTGTAACACAATGTGGCTGCAAATAGAGAGTCATGAAAACAGGCACCAGAGAGAAGGATTATTTCATACTGAAAAGTCAAGATCAGTATTTCAGAGATACCTACAGGAAAACCATCCTGTTTTTGTAATACTTACTGAGTCTTACCACTGAAAACTTACAATCTAAAGGGCTGTGATTGTGAAACGGCCAAGGCAGCAATGGACATTGCCTTTGGTCTGTGCCTGGCACATCCAGACAGGCAGCAGCAGCAAGTGCCTGGGGGCTACCAGCCTCTGTCCCAGCAATGCCGCCATGGGGCCAGTGTCCAGCTCCCCATGGCTCTGCCCTGCTGGGGAAGTGCCCAGTACACATGGCTGGGACTGCAGACATTTTTTTGCTTTAGGAAAATACAAGCAGCCCCAACACATGACATTTTTTTCCTCCAGGACACAGAGCAACCTGAATTTTCAATTGTTGTTCCACCCTCAACTCCCCTTCCTCCCAGCACTGGAACCACTGTAAAGAAACATAAAATGTAACTGAAACACCAGTGCTAAGATCAAAGCAGATTTTGTTTGGTTATGTTTTATTCATGTGTATGGGGGCAGTATCAGCTTTGGCAATCCAAAAAAATACTCCAATGGGTAGAATTTAGGTGAATCTTTTGCCAAATCAGTGCATCTACCTGTGGCTGTTTCATCTGAAACTTCTGCCACTGCTGACAAGAAGTGGCTGAGCAAGGGGCAGTAGATGTGTAGTGCTGGTGCATGGGTCCCATAACTCATCTGAGGTGGAAGAACACTGTAGTCTGGGTTTTCTAGCATGAATAGATGCTGCTCCAGCTGCTCACTCTGCCAAGGGGGAGTGGAGACAGGCACTAAAAGCATCCTCTGACCTAAGGCATGGACATCAAATGCCCAGACCCAAAAAAAGGAGAATTATCAAGGGATAATGAATCCCAGGGAAAAAGCAGGTTTGAGAGGTGGTGTAAGGAGCAGGAAATCATGCAAGGAACAGTAGCTGAAGTTAGTGGCCACACAGGCATCTGTCAAATTCCCTTTTATATAAGCTGGTTGAAGCAAGCTAATTTAAAGAGAATTTCCATGGCACTCAGGAAATGAAGTTGAACAAAACCCAAACAATGGAAAATAATGATGGAAAGGAAAGCTGTAGAAATGAGGTGGAAACTAGTGCACAAGAAAAAAAAAAAAAGGATAGTCAGACCAAGCAGGACTAGGATTAGTTTTCCCCACACATAGCTGCTATCTTTTCAGCCTGGCACAGTTCAGCATTTTCATTCTTCCTGATCTTTTGCCAATCTGAGTGCTGAGCTGCTCTTGTGCTTTATTTGAAAGCTGTAATGTGAGAGTTACTCAGGAAAAACTGTTTCTCCGTTGTAAACATATAGATATTTAATCACACTATATCATCTGGGACAAGGATCACTGCAAATTCCTTAAAACTTGGATGGGGACAACACAATGCCCATTTAGGTCCAGAGTTTCAGCAAAAGCTCTTCTTCACATTGTTGAAGATCATTACATTAACCTGAGCTAAGACAGAATAAATGCTATTACAGCTCAGTAGTAATCCTTCCTGTGAACAGCTTTTGCAAATCCCACTCTGTCATTCCCACGGTCAAAAATACAGTAAAATGCAGACATGAAGACATCTCCTAAAATCCAGAGCGAGCCAGTGCGAGTGGGGATGTCGAGAGACTGAAAGCCGCTCATGCAGAAGGTTTGGTCATCAATGGACTCCTGGAAGGGAAAGCAGATGTCCCTGCAGCAGCCTGCTCCATCCCCAGCTCAGGGGGTGAGGAGCAGGGAAGCTGTGGATACACACCTTTATGATGTACTGCTCTGCTGTCAGCTTGTATTCGCGGTGTCCAATCGTGAAGCTTATGTGAGGCAAGCTCGAGAGTCTTCTGCAGTCTACAAGAAACTGGATACAATGCACTGACTGAGATGGGATCACTTTGTTTTTCTTTAAGTATTGTTCTTTGAGTTCAAGGCTTTTGGAGTAGGTAATAATGAATTTACTACAGAGCAACAGCATCAGGCTGACTTATAGCCTAACACTGCCCTCCAGCTTTCCTGTACTCAGTCAAACCAGCCCAGCAGTACAGACCACTGCACCCTATGGAGCCAGGGCTGGTGAAAATCCTTTCAAGTCCATAAAGAAATGAGGTGAAGGGGCTCTGATATCTTCCCTGTGCAACTCAAAGGCAAAATGAAGTGTGTGAGCCCCAGCGAGCCTCTATCAGCAAGGGCTGCTGAGCAGTTCTCCAATGCTCTGGCCTTGACAGGCAGAGGGAGTGCTCCAGCCACAGAGGGAGCACTGATGGATGCAATTCACCCCAGGTCCTCCCATAATACCACCACTCTAGGGAAAAAAAAAAGATAGTGAGGAATACATCACTTCATGCTTATACTTTGCCCTGGAGTGGGATTTAAAGAGTAGAAGGGCTAAACTCTGGCATGGTCATTAATGGTCATTAATGTCCATAAATAATTTATTCAGTTACATTAACAGAGAAGATAATTTCCTGGCCTTTCTAGTTATTTCATGAAACAACTGGTGAGTGAAATGGCACTGCAGAATGCTCCAAGTCCCAGAGGAATCTTTGATGTAAACTGTAGTGTTTTAAGTCATTGTTTTAGAGGCTTCCTAGAAGGAAGAATCTGCTTTTTGTTGTTTTTCAATCTATTTTATGAAAGCATAATCCTACATCTTCTGTACGCTTACCAACTGTCATACCATTAAAACAAAACAAATTATGGGATACAGAGGAAAAGGGTACAAAAAGCCAGTAAAATGCTTTTTTCTAGAATACTAGAAGGGAGACATAATTATTTTACATAGCTATTACAGAATTAGTATATCCAGACCAAATCAATCATTGCTGAAAAGAGATAAAAGTTCTGGTAAAATCCAGGATGGATACACCCACTTTTACTGGGATAAATTTGAGCCAATATGTGCAGTCTGTCTGTGATTGCTAAGAATCAGTCATAGAAAGTCTTGTTTTCAGAATGCCTTTTTGTGAAATCTGGGATGCCCAATTAATGTTCGTAGGTCTGCACTGGTGTATATGAACCCACATAGCAATGACCCATTCCTTGTTTGTATTAGGCTAGTATAAGTACATTGGATATGCATATTTTATCTATGTTCATTAGCATGAACCAGCTTGTTATCAGAGCACTCTCTTTGGCATGTACCTAAAAATTTGAACAAAGTCAAGATTCAAGGTTTGATTGAGAAAGAATCAGGAGCCTCGGGAGTTACACAGAGGCCACTGCAAATCCTCCTCTTAGAAATGAAAGTGGATTAAGGATCCACTTTTGTCTTTGCTCTTTGTCCACTGCACGGGGCACTTGCAATACTCCTAATTTTATTCCAAGAGTAGTTTTGGGTCAGGATCAAGACAAATTGAGATTAGCTCAGTTGGTTAGAACATGGTAGTGCTAGTAACACCAAGGTTGTGAGTTTGATCCCCATACATGCCATTTGCCTGAGTTGGACTTGGTGATCCTTTTGGGTCCCTTCCAATTCAGAATATTCTGTGAAATGCAAAATTAACAAAAGCTACACACAGCAGCTTTCCTTGAGCACTGGAGCTGTGGCAATGTGCTGGTGACCTGTGGGAGTCAGCCAAAGGCCAGCAATAGGCACAGTAGAAATAAACTGCTCTTTCCCTGGAGGCAGGGACAGGAAGGACTGGTGAGGAGTGTCAGCAAGGGAGATGCAGGAGACAGCAGCAGAGGAGAAAGGAAAACTAGCAAAGAGTCAGAGGAGTAAGGTTCAGGAGGAAGAGCAAGAGCCAGGAAGCCTTGTCCTGTACCCTGTGACTCGTCTGTGAGGAGCCAGCACTGTGAGTGATACTGATGTGCATCCCTCCCAGGAGCTCTGGCACGACACCAACTGCTCCACTGCAAGCTGACAGTGAGAGGTCCTGTCAGTGAAACCACTGTGGGGCTGTCATTAAAATACCATTCCCTTTCCATCTGATTCTGACACAGCTGGCCACCAGGACGAAATCCCTCCCAGCTTGAGAGAGCCAACAGCTAGAGCTGGAGACCTCCAAAATCCTCTGAGCTTCCGAAAGAAAAGTATCTCTCATGCAGAGTACAGATCAATTCTTCAAACAGATGTCCCCATTATTTCCTTACACACCACAACAGAAGATGAAGTGAACGTTTGGGAAGAGGGCTGAGGCAAGGCATATAGGTCAAGAGCAGCTTGACTCAGAGCTCAGGGCTGTCCTGGAAACAAGGCTTTTGCTGGCACCTGTCTAACAAATAATTTCTGTTATTTTCCAACTCGGCATCATATATGAGTTTCTCTTCCTCTCTAGCTGTTCCCTGGCTGTACAGTTTTTACCTCTCCAATATTTGATGGACTTGCCCCAATATATTCCTGCAATCGCCTGATTTGTGAAGAGGGGCCGGTGATAAGGGAAGTGCCCGAGTCAACGATGGCCTCGCAGCCATGGGAGCAAAATGCCACCCGGCCCTGGATTTTTATACTGCAAATTAAAAAAAAAAAAAAAAAAAAAAAAAAAGCATCTTTAAGCAAATGGGATATACATATGACTGAAACACCATATTACTGCTGGCTAAAGTAACAGACTATTGACTGAAGTTAATCCCAGACAACAAGGGACAGGACAAGAGGAAATGGCCTAAAGTTGCACCAGGGTAGATTTAGATTGGATATTAGGAACACTTTCCTCACAGAAAGCATTGTAAAACATTGGAACAGGCTGCCCAGGGAAGTGGTAGGGTGACCATCCTTGAAAGTCTTCAAAAGATGTGTGAATGTGGCACTTGGGGACATGGCTTAGTGATGTACTTGGTAGTGGTGCTGGGATGACAGTTGTACTCAATGATCTTAAAGATCTTTTCCATCCCTAATGATTCTGTATTTCTATGATTAAAACTAGCTGCCAAGCTCTGCTAAAGACAAGAATGTCTGTGGACCCACTTTTCTCTCTTGAGACTCCTACAACTCTAATCATGTGCTTCATGCTGATGAATTTGTCCTCACCCCCAGGTATGTGTTCTCATCAATTTAGGCAGTGTGCTAGAGGTGCAACAAGGGAACACTGGCTACTTTGACCAAAATTAGAAGGACAGATGAAAGCAGGACCCAGAGCTGGATTCTATTCCTGGGTGCCTTAACCTCTTAACAGAACAGTCCACAAAGACTCACCTTGATCACCAGTGCATCATACTAAAACAAACTAACATGCTCTCCAAGAAACCAGCTGCTCATGTCACAGCAGATTTAGAGAACCAACAAACCCCGATCTCATCCTGGTGAACCCCTCTTTGCAGGGCACTGGGCTAAAACACTGCAGCTGAGTCCTCCTGCACCTGTGTCACCAGGTGTTTCTGTCTCTGGGGGTTCACCTAGGGGGGTGAATTCCACCAGGTTTTTTAAACACATGTACATACATATATACATACTTGTTCATGTGTATTTGCCAGTAGCTTTTCTCAGTGACTGGGACCCAGTGGATTGAACCTTTGTAGCGAGAATGGTCTATTCCCCCTAGAATCAACTCACCACCATTCTCAGTGTCATCTCCTCTGAAAGCAGAAAACAGTTTAACACAGAATGGGAGTGTGCCAGCATGCACTAATGAGATTACACTTAAAAAGCAAAAGTCAAATTAAAGCCCTTTCTAAATTCAGATATGAGTGGCTAAAAGGGATTATTACTAAAGTATCATTGTATATGGTCTAACTCAGACCCTTCAAACAACCTCTGAGAAGACTTACTGTAGACACCAAGGTAGGCATCAGGAGCAGGCTGAGCAGTGTTGCTATGCTCAGCTCCGAAGAAACATTAAATAGGTGGAGTTGCAGCTAGGTCCAGATTAGGGAACAGTACTTTTCTGAAATGTGGCTATTTGGGTGTAGCATAGCACTTCTGTTCATCTGCATGGGCCAGAGGGAAACCTCTGGCAACAGACATGGCTAGTCTGAGCTGGGAACTTTGATTTACAACCAGCTCCAACAAGAATAGATCTCTGTGAAAAAAGTCATGGTCCTCCTCTGGACATTTTTTCTTTTCATGCCATAATCCTCAATGTCAAATTGAAAACAAACAAAAAAAATACAACACAAAGAATCAAAAGATGGGGGAAATTTCTTTCTAGGGTTGAAGCTTTATACAGATGCACAGCTGTTTCTATCAACAATTGAAATATATTTACTTCTTTTTTAGCAGTGTAATTTTAAAGGCAGACCTTTTCAGATAGAAAGAGAAGATTGGCTCCTCTACCAGGCGTTGGTTCATGATGCTGTCAAACACAGGCAGAGCATTGCCCACTGCTAAGGAGGGGTAGCCTAAGCCCAGTACACCATCAAAGTGGGCAAGGACAAAAGTTGTTCCTGGCTCAAACACCGACTCACCGAAGTCCTGTCCCTTGATGGAGATGTTACTTATCTGTTTGGTAAAAAAAAAAAAAGGCAACAAACAACCAAACAAAGAACAACCACAACTGAAAATAAGGAGATTACTAATAACAATATTTCTGATCCATATCAGTAGATTTATTCAATTTATAAAGCCTGGCTATCTTTGTGTGGCTTGCATCAACATAGCACATGCCCATTTGGCAGGTAGGCAGCACCAATTCCATAGAATGCCTTAATTATGTGGCTGCTTCTTCATAAGCCCAGGAGATGATCCAAGAAGACAATTGGAAATGAAAATAAAATCTGAGGCATTTGTGTTGGTAGCCCAAAGCTACCACACCTCTAAGCACTCAGCCTGGGGGACTTCACCCTGCCCTTGCTTAAACCAGGCAAGGATTTCCAGGGCAAGGCCAGTATCTGAACTGCCCTGGAAACAGCTGATGTGGAGGCTGACACGCATTTTGGTGGACACTCACCTGCAGTGTGTCTTTGCCAGCAATGCCCAGAAGCTGTCCTGAGCCATACTGCAGGGAGAAGGCTTCCCCTCCGTGCTCATATGAATCTGACTTGAAGGACTTAAATTTCTGGTGCACTCCTACACAAAGAAAATGACATCTCTACACTGAGGGGAGATCCTGGCAACCCACTCACTCCCCAGTGCAGAACGAGATGAGATGTCGGAGGGCCAGATTTTTGTTTCTCTCAAGAGAGAAAGTGTTGAAGAAGTACTGTAGGCACCTCAGTTCCCCTGCAGACACCCCTGTTTGTCAGTACTTGAGAGGTAATTTTGCATTTTGGAGAAAAATTAAAACAGAAATGGGCATTTCCACCTCTGTTGGTAGGTCTCCCAGGTCTATTTTCATGCCTTTTACCTCATGGTGCAGAGGGACTCTGGGCAGCTGCAGCTGGTGCTTGCCCTGGCTGCAGAGTGACATGAGGGACAGAGAAGCAAAGTGGGGAGAGGAGAGCTCCAAAGGGACGCTCCAAATCCTCTCTTTGCAGATCCCATCTGCAGGCAAGCTTCTTGGGGAAGGAGAAGTGGGCTAGGCCTCTGGACCCAAGACAAAGGAAGCATCAGGGAGAATAACATTTCTTACTGCAGGCCTCGCTGATGCAATAAGCGGACGGGACCCAGAAGTTGGAGGAGCCGGTGTCAAACACGACGGTGAACCTCTGGGGCGGTGTCCCGACGCTCACAACCCCGTAGTACTGCGCCTGCGGGAGGAACAACCCGCTCAACCCCGGGCAGCCTCCAGCCAGATATTCCTGAGGAAGAGGCCTGACCGGGAGCATCACACAATGCTCCCTCAGGGACTTCTGCATAAACATTTAAACATAAATGCACACCACAGGAAGAGTGTTTGGTTCCACAAGTGGCTTCAAGCAGCAGGTTTTACTCCAGCTGAATGAACAACGGTGTGGCATTTTTAAAGCCTTTTAAGCAAACATTCAGTTGGTTTCTCTATGGAGTCAACAAACCCACTTGCACTGGCTTCAGAGGTGGCAAGGTCATCCTCAAGATGAAACTCTCATATCACCACACAGACTTTCAGGCTGTTCCTTACTGATGTCAATAAGAAATCAGTGTTGCAAAGTCAGCACGACATGCCTCTGCCAGCTTCAGAGGGCTCCGACCAGGGGCACAAATAGTCAGTGTGGCTTCCCTTTTTCCTTTGTAATTAGCAGCAATTAAAGCAAGTCAAAAAGTATTGTGTTGCACAAACTCTTTCTGATGTACTGGACAAAGTTCATCCAGCAGATGAAGAAACTGCTGGCCATCCCTGGATACCAATTGAGACTGAGATAATCTGTGAACACGTGAATGCTGGAGCCAAGCGCTTATCCACATCCCATACACAAGTGTCTAAGTGCCCCTATCTGGCCCTGGAAGAGCACTTCAGCATTAAGAGACCTATTTTTAGGAAAAGGCATTTCTGGAATTCAACCACAGATAGAAAAGCAATAGCTAGTGCCAAACTGTCTTCAGCAATACAAGTATTTGAATATGTACCTTCAAGTGCATAGTTGTTAGTTAAAACACTGATATTTCTGACCCCAGAATATGCAGTCTGAATGAGATAATCTTGAAAAGGCAAGCAAGCATGCCATTTAAGAGAATATCCAACTATACAGTAGGATTCTATTTCTTCCTGCATTAAACAAAGGGATGTTAATTAAAAAAAAAAAAAAACAAACATAAAATAAACACCAAAAAACATACAACCAGAAAACCCACATATACACTGCAATAAAACTGTTCCTGGTGCTACCTGAATATGCTGGGGAAGTGGGTTTTGCTTTGTTGTTTTGAGATTTTCATTTATCCCTCTTTGAAATAAGCTTTAAAGCAGGTTGAAATGTTTCAGTGTCCTTTGTTCTTCACATACTTATTTCTTTATGGCCCTCAAGTGTCAGTAAGTTCTTGCTGAATGAATTTGGCTTTCCCTTTGATTCCATTCCCTGTTCAGATGAAGACTTCACAACGTTTCTGCAGCTTAGTTTCCCTTGAGATAAGCATAGCAGAAAAACCAAATAAAACAGAAAACACAGACC
Organism: Parus major; assembly: GCF_001522545.3. Taxonomy (NCBI): domain Eukaryota; kingdom Metazoa; phylum Chordata; class Aves; order Passeriformes; family Paridae; genus Parus; species Parus major. The sequence goes on along the minus strand of NC_031773.1, from coordinate 33,430,349 downwards.
ATCCAAATGGACAAAACTCAAAAACTAGGAAAGACAGCTTACAAAATCGTAGATCTGCTGACTTGCCTGTCTGAGATCCAGTGAAATTAATATTTTTTCCTTTTTCAGCTTAGATGGTAAACCCTCCCAGGTCAGTCTCCAATATTTAATACATATTAAACTTCAGATATAAAAGCAGAAAAATAAAAAACTCTACTTAAGTCTTTGTCATCACTGATTTATGACTCCACCTGAAGAAACAAATGAGATTTGGAGGATTGTTTTATAACACAGAAGCATCCAAGTGTCTGGTAAACAGAGTATGACTAAATGAACTAATCATTTATGCTATGAAAAACCCTATAGTTTGCCAAGACTGATATAGGCAAACCTTCCATATTTCTTTGGGGACTCAACCGAGTCCAATACAAAAATATACAAAAATAAAACTTGTCACAGGACAACCACTGCTACTCTACACCAGCTTTCCACTCAGGTCCCATGCTATCCTAGATCTAGATATGTTTTATTTTACAGATTGCAACCTGGTTTTTATGATCTAATATTTATAGCTTAAAGCAACAAGACACCACAAGCCCTATAATTTCATTGACAGACTAGATGTGAAATGTGCTGGGAAAAAAAAAACTGCCTTCAGTAGAACGATGAGTCCTAATGATTGCATTACCAAAACCGTACTTACATTCATGTAATCATACAGCCTTTCTGAAGTAGTTCCTACTGATAAAGCAATATCTGCAGGGAAACAATGCAGATACCTCCGGGCAAAAACATCAGGGTGGTGATTCCTCCAAAATTCCTCTAATTCTCCCTTTTCCTTCAGCTGTTTCTTGATAGATTTGAATCGAATCAAGGGGATTCTATGCAAATAAAATAAACACACAACAAAACCTGATTGTCCTTTCTAGAACTGTCATATACTCAGTTTGGTTTTTTTTTTAAGGTTTCTTTTTTGAGACCTCAAGTAGCAACAAGTACAGGTCACCCCATGAAGCCAGCTGAGATGTGTGCCAGCGAAGTCAGATGTGTTTCCTTACCGTTCCAGAGCCACGATGAATGGGATGTAAACCACAGCCAACAGTATCGCCCTCATGGCTCCAAGCAGTTCACAGTCTAATGACACTCCTTTGCTCAGAAGTCCCTTTTTTATGGCCTGTTGTCAGCTGAGGGCAGCTCGCCAGGTCAATCAATCGCAGGAGGTCAGTGCTTTGGCAGAAAACTGATTCATTTACTCTCAGACTAACCGCTGGTTTGTGCAAATAGTGGTGTCCAGTGCAGCTACTCAGGCACAGATAACCAGGGCACAGTCTAGACCAAACAGACATTTAACTAACAATCCTTAATGCCTTTTACATAGATATAATACATGGGGTGAGCTTGGCTCCTGTTAGCATGAGAAAGAGGAAGCAGTCCAAGGACTTGCTGCTTTTCAAGTGAGATGTTGCTCAGAAGGGTTCAATGCAGAGAAGGAGGACAAACCATTTCCCATTTGCATGGAGACATTTCAGCAAGGCTGAGCAGACATTTGGTGGGCTCATGACAAGTCACCCCCTAAGAGCTGAAGTTTAATTCCCTATTTATGGGAGAGCTCCAGTTTAAACATAAATGTGACTGCCACCCCATAAAATGGATCTTCAAAGTAAAAAACCCAACAGTACAATACTGCAACATACAGTAAAAACCAGAAATATTTTTTCACACATTTCAGCAAGACATTTGGAAGAGCTCTCTTGGATTTATTTTCCTTCAAGTTTCCTGAAGTTAGTGGCTCCCACCCCTGCCTGACACTTGGGTTCAAGTCAAGCCAGCAGAGAAACAGTGGTGTCAAAGAGAGGCTGATTTGGCAGAGCACAGCCCTCAACCCACCAGCTGCCCAGGAGGAAGCTGAGCACTGAGTCTGCAATTTATTTACAAGACTTTTTGAATCTTTCCTCTGCACAAGAAAGAGCAGTAAGCAACCACGTACTGCAGCCTAGCATATATTAAAGCCAGCTTTGAATAATCAGCCATTTTTGCTAAAAAGGCTATGGTAGGACGCTGGGAAAGAAGCAACCACATTTTGTTCTTTGCAACACACCATGCATTTAAAATAAACTTCTCACTATGCAAAGGTGAACTGGAACTAAGTAATTCTCACAAAAGAGAGCAGATGTGCAACAGCACAGCAAGGAGCAAATGTCAAAGAAGATGGAGGAGGCAGGAGTTGTCATCTTCTGCTCCAGCAGCAATGTCAAGAAAAAGCAGCAGAAAAACCCAAACACACAGCATTTGTGAGCCAAGAAGGGGTTTAAATGCCTGTCACAGACTCCAATTAAGTACAAAGCAAACAAAAATTACTCCTTTAAGTCACTTCCCTTGCTATGTCAGACTGATTGAGGAGGAGGGTATGAGAGCCTTAAAATTGCTAAGTTTAGAGCTCTATTTATTAGTTACCCTGGATTTTGAAATACGCAGTTTTCTCTTTCCAATGTACCTCCAAAACTGTAACGGCTAAAAAACTCAGCAAAGGCTGAGCCTGGTGTCATCACACAGCTGCGGGCAGGGCTTTGGATCTGAAAATCCACCAGCATCTCTATTATAATATCTTGTTTCAAAAATAATAGAATCTCAAAAATGTATCTTTTATATTGATTTCTATTTTATTATAATCTTTTCCAATTATGTATCTCTGAGTAATATTCCCCATTTCTCCTGGACTCGGAGGTTTTACACAAGTTACAGCAAACAATCCCACTCTGTCCCAGAGTCACCTGGCCACTGAGTTGCAAGAGCTGGGCACTGCAAATGGGAATGGTGAGCGAAGATGTAGCCGTTTGTGAAATTCTAGAAAGCAAGGTCATTCCTCAAGGAGCCCCCTCCTGTCACCTGATGGACAGCAGAGCAGATGTCATGCCCTTGGGTAGGGCAGCGTCACTTTGACAAGAGCAAGACAATGTATGTGCTGAGTGCCTTTATCACTTGAACTTTTCCTCAAATGCTACAAATGTTTCTGGGAAGTCATTAATGTTCCTTTTGGAGGGCACCACAGTAACTTTGAAGACAAGAAGTGGTTTTCAAAACACCACCTGGGTCTACTGTGAGGACTGCCTTTGCCTTAGTGCCTTCACTGAGTGGCTGATTCTCAGAAAGAACATGATTGTTCATTTTATTGCAAGTGTAGTCCTTTATTAATCCACACACAAAGGTTATTCTTTCCCAAATTCTCTGATCTCACACTATGTTCCAAGCAGACATTAACTTCGCTAACAGAGGTACAAAATGCAGCAACAAAAGGTCATCGTGACCTTTTTTGATAAGCTGGAATAATGATTAAACTACAGTGGAGAGGATCCCTAAGAAATAGTTATCTGCAGCTTAAAAGTTCCATTGACGAGAAATAATTAAAGTAGAAAAAAAAAATAAAATACCCATATCTGTATCTGCAGACATAAGGTACTTCACAAAGTTATTTGTCTACATATGGACTGTTGAGAAAAATATGCCTAAACTATATCATTAATATATTCTTAGTTATGCTCTTATGTTGTAATGATTAGTAGGTTATCTGAAAAAAATGTCTAAAAGACGAGGCTTTGCTGTGGATGTATATTCATTATTAATTATACCAAATGCACTTGGTTTTCCACACCCATAGCCTACAGTGCCTTAAGGGGAGGGAACCCTTGCCTTCAGAAGGTGCCACGGCTGTTTAGAAATGAAAAACAAATACAACAACCTGCTGACACATTCCCCACAGTGGCCCTCTGACAGGGCACAGAGTATCAAAGCAGTGAAGAAGTGTCCAAAGGGACATGCTCATGCAGTGCAAAGTGGCTTCTTGCTTCTGGGACACCATGCTCAGCACATCCCACCACCAGAGAGGGAACTTTCAGGCCCTCTGTTCCACAGCACTACCACAGATGACTGTGACACTGTTCTCCAGGCTTCATGCTACACCCAGCTTCTCCATCCAAAACTTACTGTATGGCATGCAGGTCTCAGCACCCACTCAATTCTCTGTCCTGCTACAATACTGTTTCCCAGGTGCCCTCTTTATTGCACTCCTCTATACATTTCATACCATCACTGCTGCATGGCACAGCCACTCATCTTGCAGGAAAAAGGGTCATAAACATCCTATAGCCTATACCCAATTGATAGCTAAGTGTTGCTTTACATTTGAAAGCAAGTGATAGAACAGAGCTCTATATAACTAGATTTGAACAGAAATCCAAAGGCCACCTTAAGTGGTCCCTCTTCCTCAATTTTCTGTTTGCTCTGCCTTCTAGTTTTTAAGAGTGTGTAGTTCTCAGCAGTCACAGATTTTGGTAGCACAGCACCTAATACCCCAAAACCAACTGCAGATTGTTCAAAGAAAGTATTCTCCTTAAATTACGGTAAGTGTGGAGAATGACAGCAATGAGCTGTCATTCTCCACAAAGAACACAAAGAGGCGGGTGCTGAAAAGGCTATTTTACCTTAAAACGCTCTGCCAGCTTTCACATCCAAAGTTCATGGTAGAGCCATGGCCAACACCCAGGCAGGGCAATCACAGAATGGGTTGGGTTGGAAGAAATTTTAAAGATCATGTAGTTCCAACCTGCCCACTGCCCTGGGTAGGGACATGTATGAGTACCCAGGAAAGCTTGAAATAGCAGCAGCTCAACATGTCAAACCATGCAGAGGTTCCTACACACAGGAATGCTCCTAGAAATTAGAACTGAATAGCAAAATGGGTCTTGATGAGAGAACAGTTTACATTGTCACATCTAAATAGCCATAACTTTTCAAAATGGGACTTACTTCATTCATAAAAAGTGAGAATCTTGATGGAATTAAATCCATGGGAGTTTTGTGACAGGTTTTGGTATAGACACAGGAACTGCAGTAGCACAGTTGGAAAGAGGAACAACCTTGGCAATTTGTGATAGCACATTACAGTGGGATTCAGACAAGGAGTAAAACATAATGTAATGAAAAAGGCCCTGCTGACAAGAAGTAAAACATAATGAAAAAGGTCCTCCTATACAGTCAAGAGTGCCAGAGGCTATAATAAATACCATTAAATTAGGAACATAAACAGTAGAACCGCTCAAGATAGCAGTTTGCCAAGTATTTGTGTTAAAGCTTTAAGATAAATACGGGGTGGCAAGTTACACTCTGAAATCCAAGTATTTGGCACCTTTCAAAATACATCCCTGAAAGTGCCACTCATCTTGAAAGTCAGTCAAGTCTTGACAGGTATTTTAAACAACAAATTGATTATATATGACATTTCTGCTGAAAGTTTAATGAAAGTTAAACATCTGAGGTTAAAATTTTGGTCTGCTGTGGTGTTTACTTTCTTAAGCCCATCCTTGCTGCCTGCACTGGCCACACAGACAGCACAGCTGCAGCAAGAGGTGTGGGACTGGGTATTGGTGTGACCCTAATTTTGTTTGGGGCAAAATCAGAGAACATTTACAGTGTATAAGAAGAGGAAAGAAAGAAGGAATGTTTTCGGGGGGGCAAGCGAGTAGGAGTGTGGGTGAGAGAGGGAGACCCGGGCCCTGAGTCATCCTGTCTATAATCCTTGTCACCAAACACTCATTCAGTTATCAGAAACATTTCAGAGCCCTTGAGATTAATGGCTGGTGCCATGTAAAGAGAGCCTTATATTGGGAAGAACAAGTTACCAACAGGTCAGTGTGCAGCAGGAGACCAAGGCAGGCTCCTATCCCTTGCAGTCCCAGCCATCCCAAAACAAAATCCTGAGATGGGCAACAGTCTGAAAGCCATACTTGCTTTTGTGCCCTCTAACAAGTGCCAGAAGTACCTCCTGGAAGACCTAGAAGAGATGCCCGTGGATAAAATGGTTGATCTGAGCGGCAGGCAGATGAGGCGGCTGCCTGTGCACATTTGCTCTTTTAGGGAACTGGTTAAGCTGTACCTGAGTGACAACAACTTGAACCATCTGCCCCCTGAACTGGAACAGCTGCAAAACCTGCAGATCTTGGCACTGGACTTCAACAACTTCAAAGCATTGCCCCTAGTTGTGTGCACACTGAAGCAGCTGTGCATCCTCTACCTGGGCAACAACAAGCTCTGCAGCCTGCCCCTCGAGCTCCGACTCCTGCAGAATCTCAAGACCCTCTGGATCGAGTCCAACTGCCTGCAGTACCTGCCCGAAGTGGTGTGTGAGCTCAGCCTGCTCAAGACCCTGCATGCCGGCTCCAACGCCCTGCGCACCCTCCCTCCCCAGCTGCAGTGCCTGCAGGAGCTGCGCACCATCTGGCTGTCAGGAAACCTGCTGTCTGAGTTCCCTCCCGTGCTCCTGGACATGCCTTTCCTGGAGGTGATCGACGTGGATCGCAACTCCATCCAGTTCTTCCCCAGCCTTGCTCACCTCCCTGGACTGAAGTTGGTGATCTATGACCACAACCCCTGCAGGAATGCACCCAAAGTGGCCAAAGGGGTGCGCAGGGTGGGCAGATGGTCAGAAGAGACCCCCGAGCCCCGCAAGCGATCCGGAGCGGTGATAGAAATCACGCTCGATGAAAAACCATTGCTACCTCCTGCTGCCAAGACCGAGCCAGAAGCCGAGCCCTGCTGACGCTCCACTGCCCCTTTTGGCCAAGGTGGCAGCGCACTCCCACCACTGCCCAACTTCTACCTCTCCCTTGCTTGCTGGTGTCCCAGGAGCACCACACCACCGGGCAGTCATCAGTATGTGCACCAGCTTGGAGACAGCGTGACAGCAAAACTCTTGTACAGACACCCATCTTTGTGCAGCACCCAGCACTCTCCCTAGAACAGACTTCTTCCCTCTCCCACTCCTCCCACACTGGGACCACGGACAATTCACAATAGAGATGAAGACTCAGTTTAGATGTTTGCCATGGGTGGATTGCATGGAGCACATATGGACTCACTGCTCCTCACCTGTGGGTTCATTCTTCTCCCTTCCACCTTGCTGAGGTGTCCCAGCTCAGCTGGAAGCTACCATTCAAGGTGATCACTGCTGAGGCCCACAGCTCTAAAGCAACTCACAGCATTGGTCTCAAATTACTTACCTGAAACACAGCAACACCTTGCAGGTTTCCGTCTGCCGAGCGGGAAACGGTAGCAAAGTCCTGGCTGCACTATCAAGGAAACAGCACAAAAGTACAGGGGGCTCTCCTCTTTCTTCCTGCAAAATTTGTGACAACTGCTTCATTACTGCCAAGCAGCATTTAAATGATGGTGAGGAAAGCTTTAAGCTTTACTGCTGCATTTTGTTACTGGCAACACTGCCTCTAAGGGCAGCTGAACAGGACAAGTTTTCATGCAGAAGAAGAAAATCAAAGCCTGACTAAAAAGGAAAAGCCACTAAAAGCTGCAAAGGTAAACTTGCATGAATAAAATCCAGGGCTGTTAGCTGTCACTATAGGCTTGCACATAATCTGATGAGGCAAACTTTACTCAGCTGATTTCAGCTGGGTATTTCTCAAGCTTGCAACTTAGACCACTTCAGATCTCCTTAAAAATGCACCTTTTTTTTTAAGCCTGGCTCAAAGTGACATTTTAAACTTCAGACTCCGTAGCATGGTTGAATTAGGTGACAGCTTTTTTAACAAGGGTGCAGAGCCTTTGGTGGCACACTCTTCGGGCAGAACTGTCTCACCACAAAAGCCTGCAGAAGCGGCAGTTGACTTCCCAGAAAAGGTTTGATTCCATGCCAGTTTGTGACTGCTTAATGTCATCTACATGTTTGAAAAATTATCTGGAAATACATAGACTCTGCTAGCACTTGTTATCTTGTTAAATGAAGTCCAAATTTGCATCTGGCTAGCACCCATGTAGCATGCTACTACTCAAATAAAAGTATACTACTGTCTTGCCAAGTTAAAAAATCCTTTGGAATTAACTGCAAATTTTTTATCTAGTCTTGTTCTAACAGTTTCTTTCTACAGAAAGGAAAGCAGGACATGAATTAGGGGCATTTTTTTTAATATCCAAGGTCAGTGTTTTATATCCCACAGAACTGAGCTAGTACTGTATTTATCTGAAGGGATGGGGATGAGTGTGCTTTTGCTGGCTTATCAGTGGTTTGTGTTTCACTCAGCCCTATCCGCACAGTACTGTCACTTCTGAAGAGCTGAAGAATCCCTGTCAAGAGTTAAGGTGAGGATTCTATAAGCAGATTCCCTTCATTTTGAGAAATCTAAGGGAGAAAAATCTTTGCACACACTTGCTTATTTCAGCTTAATCTTTCTGCTTTGGCAGACTTGCCCTGGTGTTTGCCAGGTGTTGACAACACCTTACACTTGCAAGGGCCAGAGAGGTCACAAGGCCTGGCAAGGCACCATTCTGGGCCCCCACACAAACTGGGGCCCTGTGCTTGTCTGTGCTTACAGTCATCACAGATCTGCATGCTGACTGCTGCACGCATCACAGGCTTCCTTCCAACCTAGGCACAAAGAAACCAGTCCAGTCAAGAAACACATTGCCTTTGCAGCATGAATACAAAGACTGGACACAACAGACAAGAAAAAGATGGAGCAGAGGGCAGGAAGTGAAAGTTATGGAGCCTGGCACATTTTCTGCTAAGTGTCCTCAATTACAAACGTTTGTAAAGTCAGCCCAGTACTTTATAGATCAACATTATAGGGGTCCTGAATGCTGCTCTCTCTCCCACACTGCATGTTCCTCTCTCTTTCCCCTCAGCAGAATGCAACATCTGTGGTGTAAAAGCTGTAAGATCACTTAGTTGTAGTTCTGGGCATTGACTGAGGTTCCTCTTCCGCTCTCTCTTCCATCATCAAAATCAAAACCAAAAACAAACAAAAAACCCCGTCCAGTATCACTAGAAAAAGATACCATGCAACTTCAGAGCCTATTTCTAGGACCCCAAATCAAAACCTATGCAGCCAGGACTGGAATACACCACTTACACTAACACAGCAGGTCAACACAAACCAGCGAGCCACGAGAGCTTAGTGACTCCCTGAAGCAGCCAAGGCCCGAGGATGTGCACCACAGCTGTCATAATGGATCTGGCTCATCCTGGTTCTACAGAAAGAAATACAACTTGGGGGAATCTGAATTTTTATTTTTTATTTTTTATTTCTGTGCATTGCAAGTGGAACCTGGAAGGAACAGAATGAATAGGATTGTATAAAACCCCTGGTTTATACATCCCTGAATGTGAATTCTTCCCCACAACACAGAAAAGCTCCAGTAAGTAAAAACCAACTGAAGACAGTGCCATTGATGGAGATCTGTTTGTCTCAAGCTTCTGTTCCATAACCTCACAAAAACTAGACCATTAAAAAAAATTACTAGGTGAGATCTGGTCCACACATCCTCGGGTACTGAAGAAAATTTAACAGGGGCGATGGTCTGGTACACGTTTTCTGGGGAGAAAAAGAATCAGAAAATCACACCACACTGATGTCCACCAGCCCCTCCTCACCCACCCTTATTTTTCATCTTTAGCTAGTATTTTGTGTTCAGTGACAGCTTTATCTCAACACACAGCAACCAGAACCGCCTCAGAGCTAACATACCACCCATGACTATGCTAAAAACACATCTTGTGATTCAAAAAGCAGGGAAAACTACCTGGTAGCAGGCACCCAGGCACCTGCCTATCAGCAGCAATTCTTCTCAAACCTTGTAACAAACATGCTTCTGTTTTAGCTGCAGATTCTATCTTGGAAATAGCTGGACATTTCACTACAATTCTTGCCAAAAGAAAAAAGAAAGCATGACCCCTTACATTTTGGTCAGCCACTTGTACAGGTGTTTAGTGGTGACCTGAGATTAACTAGGCATTACTCAGGCAGTGCAATTTAAGTTTGCTGATGGTACTAAAGGCCTGATAATACTGGTAATGTAATAAAATTATCTAATATGAACATCTGTATGTCACATGTCAGGTTCCCTTTCAAGTAAAGCTTTTTTAGATCAAGACTTCTCTGCACCCTTACTCTTCCACAGAAGGAGGTTTACACCACTGTAACTGACCATGCAGATATTCTGATCATACCTTGGTGCTGCTTTAATGATGTCATCTACACGAAGAATCATTTCTGCTGCTTCAGCTGCACTCAGCAAAACTTGTCTCTTGACATGGAAACTTTCTGTTACTCCCAAAACTGACATGTCCCCAATGACACCCTCTTTCATATCTGTAAGAAGAAATACATTAAGAGGTGGATTTTTTGGGGGTTTTTTGGGTTTTTTTAACTCAGAATTTTTTCAAGGAAATTACAAGAGGCTGAGAGCATAGTAACTCACCTGCTCAAATGAACTACACTGATAGTTAGGGAAGTATTACATAAAATCATCTACATCAAGGCTCCTGATTTAAGTCTAATGTTAAAATTACTTACAAACAATGACAAAAATTTTATACACTGTGATGAGGACACAAGATCCCAATAGGACTCTCAGCACTCTGTCCTTAGGTATATTAACCTCAGGATTCTTCTCCACAACTCTGTAGTTGTTCAGTTGGGTTGTTGGGTTTTGGGTTTGTTTTGTTTTTTTTTTTGGAAGGGCAGGGGGGAAAGGGAAGGATGTTCAGTTCATATGGGGCTTTAGCTGGTTGCTGGTTTTAGAACAATGCTTTTCTTTTTAAGCTTCCTATAACTAGACTTGTCGTTCCAATTGGGAACGGCTGGAAGGAACGACATAGACTCTCGAGGGAGTCAGAACAAGAGGATCCTTTAGTTTATTACTTGCAGGCCTGCTTTATAGACAGATACGTGGAAAGTACAGAAAGGAAACTCTTATTGGTTAGTAAACTGCTACATTACCATCATTGGTCAGTGGGGTACACCACCCCCCTGACTTTCTCCTGCAAGGAAAACAAGGAACACAAAACAACACCTGCAAGGCTGTTTTGTGTTCTTGAGGATTGTTTTAATTTGTTCTCATATTTTTCCCAGACTACTTTCTCAGGGCCAGCCTGAGAAGTTCTTGTGGCCTGTAATCTGTACAGGCACTGTCAGAATTTAGCATCCATATAGACTCAGTGTAAGGAAAGTGCATTTAGAGGTGGAAACCATCCACTTAAGCAACAAAGGTTTTCACTCTACAGTCAAAAGGCTGGTAGAACAGAAAAGGAATGCAGTGCTGTACACCCAAGCTCTAGGCAAAGCAAACAAATCAACATACTCAGTTCTCCCTGCTGAATCTATGTGACAGACATACATGAACAATTTTAATGAGTTTAATGGACCTGCCAAACAGCAACTCAAATAGAAGCAAAACTGATCCACTTACCCAGTCCATAAGTGGTCTTCCCTTCACTATGAGCAGCTCTGAGCTGAGCAACCAAATCAGCACTGTCATAGCCAGCATTATCAGCTATTATTGTTGGGATCTAAGGGGATAAACACAGGTTGTTTTTAATTAACACAGGGACCGACTGTTAGTAAACATGAAACATACTTTGATGTTATTAGTTTACAAATGAACTTCAAGAAGATGCTTCAGAAACATGGCCGGTGATCTGTTACTGTGATAAGGAGAAAGTAAAAAACCCAAACTAACTTTCTAAGAATTTCAAGACCCTGTTTTAATAAAGTACCTTAGAGAACAAAAGCATGTTAGCAGATTTGTCAGTTCATTTTACATGGACAGAATAAAAAAAAAAAAATCTTGTCTTTTATCATTTCAGACTACAACTGGAGAATTTTTTTCATTTAAAAAGCACAAGTCTGCTGGGAAGCACTAACTACCTGACCACTGTTCTGTTCACTGTTTCTGTGACAGCAGTGCAAACTTGCATGTGTTGACTGAAGAGGTGATGCCAAGTGTTACTATGCTCTTGAATTTTCTTGGGAGCAAGGTTTTCCCAAATTTAAATTGCAGAAAATCAATTTTTTCTCAAATTGACAACCTGTTAGCACAACTGTATTAGTATTTCTTATTTCCTTATTTCTTATTTCCTACTAAGATGCAATCTCCAGTTCAAGACTAGAAACTTGTAGATAGTACTAGAGTATGGATACACCTAAACAGCACTACAGCATCAATGGAACAGAAGGGTTGCTCTTTTCTAAATCAGTTGTCAACTACATAAGATTAGATTTTTATGTACTATTTCTGCAGCACTTTTAACTATCAGGTAAGGACAGCAAGAACCAATTAGAGGGCTAGCATATGAACATTCACAATTCTGTAACATGCAGAACTATTAAAACCCCACTACTTTTTTCCTAAGAGAAAAAAACAACTTCCCCCTTTGTTTATCCAAGATGTATTGCTAAACGTCACTTTTTTACTTTGGACAACCAAAACTCTTAAAGTGAAGCAAATATCCGATGTCACAAGTTTGTAAACTTCATGAAACTTTGTCTCTTAATACAGCAATCTGATTAAAGAAACCTACCATTCGTAAAGCCTTAGCAAAGGACTCCATTGCAACAGACTCTTTGCCAGGTGTTCTGACAGCAAGTTCTGCAACAGCATTAGCCATCAGCATCTCTGAACAACCTGTTCATTGAAGATACACAGATGTTACATATCTGATGTTCAGTAATACAAAATGTGTGACATTTACAAAGAATTTGATATTCACCTCCACCATACACAGTTCTTGTGTCCTTCACAGTCTGGGCCAGGACACAGAGAGCATCATGCAAAGACCTCTCTGCTTCATCTAGAATCTGCTGTGTGGCTCCACGCAAAACTATGGTGCAAGCTTCACCTAGAAAGCACAAATGTAAAAGGATTAAAAAGAGAAGCCAGGACACAAAAATGAGCTGCAACAAAGTATTTACAATGGTTTTGCTATCACTTTGCAATCAAGATTTTTATTACTTAATTTTGGGAGCAAAAGAAAGCATGATGACATTTCCAAGACAGAAAATTAGTATCACCTCAAAACTCCTTGAAAAATTATGAGTACCAGCATTTATTAGAACAAGCTCTCAAGCTCTTTAAGTATGACATATTGCTACTTTTCTTGTCAACTAAATTTCCCAAAGCAGAAACCTTGGTTCCCATCCTTAGAAATTATTATATATGTTCATATAATACAAAACATCCACAGTTTCAACCATGAAACTGTAGATTTTTACTGAAAAGCAAGGCTTTAGTAAAAGGAGTTACATGAATTATTACAGAATTCCTATGCCTCACTGAAAACTAAACAGCATTAGCAGAGGGTTAACACAAATGTTACTGATAAAATACTTACCCATTGCCACTCCAGAGAAATGAATGAGTTTATCTTCTCCAATCATGACCTCTTCAATAAGCTTGCAGCTTCCTAGTTTTACTAGCTCAGGGTGATCAAAAGTTGATGCAATTTCACCACCTACAAGTGTGGTGAAAAGAAATAAGAGATCATAAAGAAATCAGAGCTCACAATGAAAGCATCCCTTCAGGCAAGGTCTAACCAAGGAAGGGTTGTGTGTGAAAAAAACCCATCTTTGTAATTGCCTCAAGCCAAGACTTTCTCATGTCAATATGTAAGCACCAGAAACCTTTAACCAATGCTGATAAATCCTTAAAACACCAGTGTTTTGTTTCATATCACAAGGACTAAAATGTTTGTGAGTTGTGTCTGGTAACAGAATAAACAATCATCTTTGTTAGCACTAAAATGTCATTATGTTTCAAGTTTTCACAGTGTTTACTGATTAAGTATTTATAAAATACCAAATGAAGCTTCTTATGCTTTAAAACTTGAGCTTGTGACAGTATTCATTTTGCCTGCCTGATGATGGCTGAGAACCAGTGGCCACCATACTCCTGCAAGTCTCATTCCATGCTGTAGCAGCAATACTGTGCATGATCTGTAAGCTGCCATATCATAAACAAAACAAGCATTACAAAGACAAAAACGTCCTTGAACACAACATCATTTTAATTCTAGTTCTTTCCTCCTCCTATTAGAAAACTCTTTACATGTATGCATTCCCAGTGCATGCTCAAATATCTCACACAGTAGCTTGCAGCACTGCGTAGTTGTAGCACTACAAGGAAAACCAAGACTTGTATCAGAGAGTTTGTGTGTATTAAAAACTTGTCCTTTTTTCAGCTATACTATTCAAGCCAATGTGCTCTGAAAAGGCCCATATGCTCTGCACAGAAAGTTTGCTCTGAATTTCTTCCAGAAAGCAATGTTCCTCCCAGTCTAGCGTTTGCCTGAGTCAATGTGCCTACTGACAGTTACACACAATTGCTACTTCAGTTATGCTAAGACACTAAACAAGTCAGTCAGTGTCTTTTCCTTTCTCCTGCAAAGCAAATTCATCATCCTTCCTGATCACTTTCAAAATCAACTACGATGTCCCAGTTAACTATCTGTAACTTCAGCAGTGAGAATTATCTCTAGCATTCCACAGGTTTCATTTTCATTAGTTACTAGAATCACATTTATGCTGACCACTACTCAAAACATCCAAGGTTTTTCATATCATTTTGAGGTCCACCTCAAGTCAACAACCCAGGCCCACATTTTTAACGAAGCATGACTCTTTAGTCTTCTCTATCATTACAGTCAAACAACAGACATTTAGAACCAAGTGCTATCACTGAATCAAAAACTGTTTGTATTAACTTGTGGAGTTATTCTTTCTGTTGCTAAGTTTCATCTTTTCCCTAGAAAACAAACCTTTCAAAATCTTATCAAGCAGGAACTTAACTGAAAATATTTTTAAAATATGAAAGAAAATTACTAATTGGCACTAACTTGCTAAATTATACCCCATGTTTTACATTATGATCATTTATTCACAGATGCTGGAGAAAAAGTAGTATGTTTAAGTAAGTTAAATGTTTACTAATGATCAAACAAATGATGTACCACTCCAAGTTTCATACATCAAGATACTCTACAGACCTGTGACAAGAGCCAGGCGTTCTACACCAGCAAAGTCAGCATGTTCAATAGCCATGACACCAGCAGCTCCAAAGAGATGTTCAGGGTAGTTGTAGATCAGCTGCCTAAAATTAAAACACATCTCACCATCACACACAGAACCTTTCAAAACAACACAGGAACAAAAGACACCAGATTCTCAGTAGCATGGACACAGGACAGATTTCTGAAAGCTACTAAAGCAGTCAGTGTATGAGACACCTGCCACACATGGAATGCTACACAACACAGAAGCAAAGGCAATAACAGGAAAACGTGCAAAGCTAAGAAAAAAAAACCCAATTCAAACTATGACGCTTTTTGAAATACCCTTTCTCTGAAGAAACACTATCACACTAAGCACAGGCAGCCATATGCTTTAAGGTCCAACTCCTTTGATCCTACGTACCTGCTTGGCATTTAACTGCCTATTCTAGCAGAATGAATTAAAACAACATCGGGAGTAAGATAACACTCCCCTTCTCCAAAGAAATATATACCTGTTAATAAAGCAATTTATTCCATGTTTAAGAATACGATCCACTTTCTCCTTCATTTTTTCTTTTTCTGCCTGTTCTATTTCTGCCACTTTTGCTGTGGAGTCCACTCTAACACGAGAGCCAAAAATCTAAATCAAAGAAAAGACAGTTCAGTCTTCAGTCTCAAAATTCCATTTACAAAAACACAGTTCCTCAACAGTAGTTCTGTCACATACCTTAATCTTGTCTGTATCCATACCAGTATTTGCAATAAGAATCTTTGCATTTTCAATTCTTTTTGGTTGATTTACACCAATCTTCTTGTCAAGTAAAAAGCCTGTAGTAACAGAAAGGTCTTGTAAAACTTCAAATTAAAAAAGGAGATCGATTATTAGTTATTACAAAATCCCCACCTTTCGTATTCAATTTAATAACAACAGTGTTTCCCATAACAAATTTACATAGATATGTAGCCTTTAGCAGCTTTATTTCTCAAGTGCATACACAGTCAACACTCAAAGACTTACCTTCATCTAAGTAGGAATCAGCCAAACTTCCACCAAGTTTCTTAATGACATGGATAGCCTCCAAATTACCAGAACCTTTCAACCTAAGAACAGCTTCTACAGCCAGCTTGACAAAGTGATCCTTATGGTGAGTAAGTAATTTTGATGAAAGAGTTGTTCCTGCAATGTTCATCAGGTCTTCACGGAACTTCAATTCATCATTACTAAAATAAAGACAGTTCTGTTAAGGTGGGAAGTCTGAAAGCCTTAACTACCACTAGCTACCACCATGAGTCTAGCCACCATTTCTTCCAGCCTGTTTCTATATGTACCAAATTCTCTTTTGAGGAACGCTTCACAGAATCTCTCCACTGCCCCAGAACACAACATTCTATGTGAAATCCAAGTTTTGTCAAGAGAATTTTTGCATTCAGCTTTAGAAAGTTTGTGCTTTCAAAGTGCAGGGCATGGGAAATAGTTGTATTTAAAATGCGAGTCCGAAATATGAAATAACAGCTCAGATCTTTGTTCCGGGGAACAAATTAAAGCTTGTATTTAATTTCTGCACATCATAGGTATTTTGAATATCATAAAGCTTCTTTAGCTCATTTGAAAAAAACACCCAGTATTTTTTTCTCAACTGTTCAAATTCATGAACTCAGCCTTCACACTGCTTTAACAAGAGTGAAAAAATTACCAATGGACTGCAATTCACATTGATGTTTTGATCTTGAGTTACAGCAAATGGACATTACTAACCCATGATCCACGGCTGCTTTCAAAAGTGCCTCTCTTGAAGCCTTTGTGGCTGCTCTCCAGCCTGCAATGATGGTCTGAGGATGAATCTTCCTTGCAATCAGTAATTCTGCCTCCTATTTAAATGAAATCAATAATTACTTCCCCCCTAAAAAAGTACAGTTACACTAACTAGAGATGACATGTTAATTTATGGATGCAACTTTAAAGTGTAGTTGAAAAAAGCTATCTTCATTTTTCTGAGAAACTTGTCAACCTAATAGGTCACTCCTTAAGATGCTCTTGATCCCAGCTCCTGGACCTGAGATGATTAGCACATCTGCCACAGCTCTGCAAGGAAGAATTACTCATTTCTCAAATCCTTTTCAAATCCCTAGTAATTTCAGGTTTACAGTTTGGCAGTGTAAACTTTTCCATGAGCATAAAATCCAGAGTTTAAAGGAACAGAGTTTAAAGTATGGATTCAGGTCTTGAGCAGGGAGCAGAATTTAGCAGGACTTTTTTTCTATAGAAATGGATTTCAGAGAACTGAGCCTCACAACGAAGCAGTGCTGCATGTTGCTCAGTGCAATAGCCAGGAAGTTACCTGTAAAGAGTCAACTTAAAACACCTGAGAGTTTATAAAAATTATATAAGGAGTAATAGTCTACAAAAATACCCAAAAAATGATGATGCAATACCTAAGGGTTGTTTTTTCCCCCTATTAAGTTCTTTCAAACAGCAACAGAGAAAGCTATTCCTTTCTATACTTTGGGAGCACTTTCACAAACACAGGATAACACACCTCCTACTGGTGGTATCGCAGAACTACATTGACAAACATCTGAAAAAATGTAATACATCACCCTCAGTAATTCAGCTGCCAACACCGTCACAGATGTAGTTCCATCACCAACTTCATCATCTTGAACCTTTGACATATCTGAAGAAGGAAAACACAGTATTAATGCTATTTTTCTCATGGATTAATTTGGACAAGGAAAACAGGTCTTACTCTTTGTGTAAAGAGGAAACTCTAAAAAAATCCCCAGAAAAACAGGAGATCCAAATGAAATTCAACATCCTTCAAATTCTTGCTCTTTATTTGCAGCCTAGACACCAGTTTCAGCCTGGTGATGGTCAAGATGCTCCCCTGTGTTTCCCATTCTAAAAGTGGTTATCAAAAGGAAGTACAGCTGGATAGAAGCTCTAAGGCATAGATACAGGATCAGAAACTCTAATAACCAGGTCTGCTACATGAACTGCTGATAAACTGGGATACAGCAAAGACAAAATCAGTAGGAAACCTGAAACCAATAGTTCAGGCTCCTGTTTGTCACCAGCAGTGGACCACTGGCACAATAAGACAGTTGCTCACAACAGTAAACTCTACAGAAGTACAGCACTCACTGAGTGACAGAGATTTAAATCTGGGAGACACAGAGAGAACTTTGGTTGCTGCACAGATTTCTGCTCCGAATTTTCATACTGCAAAAAGAGGGGCACACAGCTGTCTTTAGTCCCTTCTGACTCATGGGACAAAGTAGGGTTGAGGCAAAAGATGAAAAAACAGTTCTGAAGAGCAGCATACACTACAATTTAACTTTTGCAGAATGACACAACTCTTGCAATACCCTGCCCTTCTTACTTTAGGATTTCTGGTCCCCCCTCCTTCAATTTTTCACAGAATTTCAAGAACAATTTTCTAAGAACAAATAAAAACTCTGTGATAAGAGTTACAAATTAAGAAATACCAAGCCTGTAAGAACTCACCAACCAAGACCTTGGCAGCTGGATTGTCAACTCCAATAGCTTTCAGGATGGTTGCACCATCATTAGTAACTGTCACAGAGCTGTCTCTCCCGGTACTTAAAAGAATCTTGTCCTACAAGATGTGAGATTTAGAATACTGCTTGAAAGCGCACTGGAACTATTAAATCTAAATTAACAGGTATGACTACTGAGAGCCTGCAGTTGTCTTACCATGCCTTTAGGCCCCAGGGTGCTCTTGACTAGGTCACCGATGGCAATGGCACCAACAAAGGATGACTGAAATGAAAATAAATACACCTCAGGGAACAATTTATTTCTACTGTAATACAGGAATTCTACACCATCACATAGCTTTCAACATTTTAATCAAACCTTCCACCTCCTTCAACAGAGGCTTAAGGCAAATTTCTTAACTGTTAAATTTTCATAACCAGATCAAATATACTCAAATCTCCCAGAAACACTAAGTCTGTCTCAAAGCAGAAGAAATGCCACCCAAGAAACACCAATCTTCTGAGCTCCAACAGAGCCACTTCGGTTTTAGCACTGAAGATTTCTCTAATTTTTCTCTCCCTTCTGTTTACAGACATGGAACAAGTAAAGCCAGTTAGAGACAGAAGCTCCATATCATTATATAGTGTAAGTATTTTCAGTAGTAGAAAAGAGAAAGTTTAATTACCTCTAAGTAATACCAGTTTCTTAGAGAATTAAACTTACCAACCGAGCTGTTTCTGCTTTCTCTTCATCTGCACCTGCCTTGAAAATGTTCACAGGAGCAAGGGAAATGGATGCCTAAAACACAGTTAATGCAAGAATACTGTTCTAGCTTCAACAAAAATACGTGTTTGAAAAGCAAATCTCTGACACTAACAACTTAATATTTTTATTAATAAAATTTCTTTAATGCCCCATTTTATTGTGATAATAGGTATATTTAAGAAATAGTTAAGGTTCTTATAAATCCCTCTTGGAATCTCATAGTCTTGTGAAGGGCTTACAAGACCGAGTGCAGCTGCTCGCTGACTGCAGGGCACACATCCCTTCGTGGCTGCTGCTCTGCCCAACTCTCCGGCCCTTCCTTACAGCCCGAGGGCAGCCACAACCAGCAGGAACCAAAAGAGGTCTATTTACTGACCGTACTGAGGCTTTAGCATTTTGATACCTGAGCTGAACTCGTCTTTTATTAATTTTTTCCTTTTACATAACAATGCTAATTAATCACAACAGTAACCAACACCGGCCTTTAAGGACCACCATTTGCAAAGCACACAAGGCCTTAAATGAAGAAGGCTCAAACACACCAACACGTGTTCCAGGGCGGGGTCAGGGGGGTGTCCCCCCGCGTGGGCCGCGCCCCGCCCCGGCTCCAGAACCTTCGGGGCCACTCGCGCGCGGGGTCGCGAGCGCCGCCCCCACCCCCGGCACGGCGCCGGGAAAGGAAGGGCGCGGCCTCCAGGCCCCGCGCGCACGCACTCCCGCCCGCCCGCGCGGAACGCAGCGCCAACCGGCCTCCCCGCACCCCCGGCGCTGCCCTGGGCTAGGCCGTCGCCATCGCCCCGCCGCTCACCATGGTGCCGGTGCCGCCGGGACCCGCCGTCCGCCCCCTCCCTCAGCAGAGAACCAGCGCCGCGCCGCAGCCCCCACGAGCTCCTCCGGAACTGGCGTCACAGCGGCCGCCGCTTCCGGCGGCGCGCGGCCTTCTGGGAGCCGCAGTCCGGCCCCGCGCCCTCAGCGGCTGCGCGGCCGCGGGAGGGAGTCTGTGGGCTGGAGATCTGTTCGGAAGAAATTCCCTACACTGGGTGGAGAGGCATTGGAGAAAGAAAACCTGCGTGCCCCATCCCTGGCAGGGTCCAAGGCCAGGTTGGATGGGGCTCCGAGCATCCTGGTCGAGTGGAAGGTGTCCCTGCCTATGGCAGGGTGTTTGGAGCTAGATGATTGTTAAGGTCTCTTCCAGCTCCAACTGTTTTATGATTCTCCGGTTCGATGATATTCCTGGAGGTCAAAAGCATTTTTAGTTTTTGCCTGTGGCCTTCCAGTGCGCTTGGCAGACCATCCGAGATGGCTGTTCTTAGACCACGTCTCCTGTTACAAGCGGCGAACAGGAGATGCCCAGCGCAACCCCACACGATGCCCTCCGCAATTCAGTGAAGAAAAACGGGTAACTATGCCCCTGGCAGCTTTGCCAGTGCGAGACAACACTTAAATCTGGCTTTGTCACTGCTTTTCCTCTACCCAAAAAGCCTGTTACCTGGTCATATAAAAAGACAAATATCCAAAGCCAACCTGTATTGTTTTGTATGACTCATTCTCAAGAATTAATTTCAGCTGGTATCCCTCTTGCTGCTAGATACTAAACTCTTGGGGTATGTGGGAAGTTGCTTGTTCTAGATTCAAACCAGCCACAGACAGAAATCCATACCAATGGAGACAGCAAAAAAGAACATGACAAACTCTGCCAACTCTCACCTGTATTGCTAATTTTGTTGATTCCTAGTTAGTGTTAGCTCTTGAGTATGTTAGGCTTTTTGTATTGTTTTCTTCACAGTTAGATACACTTCTCTCCACAACCCCGTTCTGAAAACCAGACTACTGATTTAATTTGAATATCTTTAGTTTTCCTCATAGTTATAGAGAAAACTATTTAAGTTTTGGGTAGGGCAAGTAATACAACTAAAACAAGGTAAACAGCTTCTCTCAGAATCACAGCATTCATAAAGATTTGCACTGAAGTAATAATTCATTTTAATTTACATTTGCTGCTACTGTGGTGAGTTAGAAGAAAAAATACTTTAAAGTGCCTCAGACTTACCCAAATTAAGGCTTTGGAAAGATCCAATGCTCACAGAAAAAACTACAGCAAATTAGTAAATTTGATTTAAGGAGCTTTTGAACATTTTTAAGCTATAATTTACAATGTGTAAAAAGTAGTGGCACCAGAATAGGAAGAACACCGCAGCAGTGCTGATTCTGAGTCCTGCCTCTCTCAGCTGTGCAGTGCCCTCACCTCTGTTATGCCAAGGACAATTTTTCAAGTTGCACTCGCTGCATGTGAAGAAAAAAATGCCTCATTTTAAAAATCTCATTTAAAAAAAATCCCAATCTACGTTCATGACAAAGATGTGACAGAAAACCAGCAGAAATGAAACAAAATATTGGAGATTATTTTACAGACTTCAGATCACCATGACCAGTTTTGGGTTTGTTTTTTTTACTACTGAGTAATAACTGGAATATGGAGGCAGGGAGGAGAGCAGAGAGAGGTATGTGAAGCAATGATTTAAAGAAAAGCAAAAAAGATTATACAAACAAAACACAATACAGTGACACTAACACTGCAAACCCTTGAAGTAACCCACAGACAATTTTTAATGTAAAATCAATAGTTTATTGCCATGCTACAATTTTTTTATTTTTTTTTTCCAAATGAAGTTGGCACTGGTAAGGGGAAAAATGTACATAACACATTTTTTTTAAAAATGCACATTTGGTAAGCTTTCTCAATAATGACAGCTTAAAAGAAGGGAAATTACTTTAAGATTAACATGGAATGGCATAAAAATACACTCTTTCTGCATAGTATAAGAAATACGGAATGTTTGTAAAAACAAATTAATTGAACAGGGAAAATTACTTGAAATTTCATAAACAATTTGGCAATGGTACTCCCACTGTTTAGACTTTTTATATAAAAGAAATAAAAATCTAGAAAGCTACCTTTATACAAAGTTGCTATATTTATGCCTTTAAGTAGGAAAAAACATTTTATAATGCAAATTAGGACATACAATAATCTTACAATATGATACAATGTAATGACAAGAAAGGAACATACAACACAAGATTTTGGCCTTTGTAGAAATGTCTATTTCTGCATTCAATAAATGCATTTGTGGCACACTGGTGACTACTGTATCACTACTACCAGTCAGCTTTGATGCTAGCGTGGTGCGCAGCTGGCCTGCGGTTTGGCTGGGACACAGGCTGCTTTCCAGGAGACCAAAGGTGATGCTGCAATGAAGCGAGACATGAAAAAGGCAACGTGCCTGCTGGTCGAGCCATCTGGACTGTGGGACACCATACAACACTCTTTCCTCTCATACCAGAGCATTTCTTATACATTCAGTTATTAAGTACCAAAGTCTTACAAGTGAGAACATCTGTGTTCACGATTTGGCAAAATTTCAAAATACAAAGTTAGTACCAAATATATAATATATTATATATAAAATGTGGGTGTATGATAAACACACATATTCCAATGCAAAAAAACTGCATTATTATGGAGTTAAATTTGCTGACATCCATTCCTATATAACATGACCATTAAAATACAGGTGTAATCCTGACCTTTCACACATTTTAGAATCACTTCCTCTTTCATACACAAAACTTAAAGTAACATATATGCAAGTAATGATTAAGAAATCAAAATTCCCATAGTTATCTGAACTCTGACCACAACAAATAGGATTTGGTTTTCAGTACATTTAATTAAATATATTTATATTTTTACATATTTTTAGACCATTCCTGAAGAACTTGACCAACCAGGTCCTCAGGTGTAACAGAACTGTTACATCAGCAGAACTTGATCTTGGAGGAGCACATCCAGTGGCCCTTGAAGTCAACAGGAATCATTTGTTCGGCTTCAAAGGACACTGCATGCACACCGAACAAGCTCTGGAAGGGTCACCCTGCTAACAAGGAAGGTTTCCTGATGACATGAAAGCTCCTTGTCAGACTTCCTTTCCTACTGCCAAAGGGAAGGACCCAAGCCAGGGATCCGTGGACTCTGGGCTCTTTGGGTCGCTTGGCAGGTGGTGCTGGGAGCAGCCGTACACAGCACAGCCCCAGCACCGGGGATTGGCAGGGTGAGCTTCACAGCACCTTTTACACTAAGACTTCTCATGGGAAGCAGAGAAGCTGCTTCCCCCTCATTCCTCACTTCACCTGTAGTGAAATTCAGTCACTACAGGTCTCAGACAGGAGCTCTGGCTGGAACCCCAAGGCATTTAGTACTTTGCAGACACAGAGGAAGATGGTCCCTGTTCTGAAGGGCTTGAGCATATTTTTTAATCATTGTTTTTACATAATCTCCTTTCTATATACACATATTTGCTACATAAAATAGAATTACACCAAAGTAATGGATATAGCAGAAAACATTGTCACAATATATGTATATTACCACACTAAATAATTACTAAAATGGCAAGAAAAATTTTAAAAATGCCCTTCATAATGTATAAAAATATAGAAATGTCTAACACTTGTTTCATCAACCTTATTTCTCATATTCTATTTCTAACTGTACACCTACATATTCTTCCAAACAAAATACTGCATTAATCTGGAGTAAACACCTTGTTAGGAAAACATCCTCATAAGACATCTGACAGACTTAGTCACATACCTTACAGCACAGCACAAGAAATAATGTATACGTGGTCAGAGTTGCAGATGCTAAGTTGCTCTTTATTTTTTCCTTCTGATTCACATATCTTGTCCGAAAGAGGAAGAAATTCCTAAAGATAGTGAAAGAACCTCAACACGGCTTTCTTTTTCATAATCTTCTGTAAGAAGGACATCAGCAAACCTGACTCCATCTTAACGCAGTTTTTTGTGGTGGAATTTCTTCTGGATTTTTTTTTCTTGGAGTGTATATGAAGTAAAAATAAAGATATAATAAATGAACTTAGGTTTATATTAAGTAAATACTGTCAAATATAAATGCCTGAATTGCTACCTCAAGGAAGAGATGGGAAAGATCATACAATTAAATTCCAAAAATACCTAACTCTATCTATCACAATGAAGGACCAGACTCCTTTAGGGGAAATAGGAGAATTTCAGATTTAAGTCCACTACTAGTTCCTACTCCATTAGTTTTATCTTTTTTGCAGCCATTAAATAAATTAGTACAGTGCAGAAATGGAATTTCACCATGGATCTCACTTTACATGAAGCAAGGAATACTGCTTAGAAATAGATGTCCAAATCAGATAAATCATTATATGCTTAAAATAGTTACTGACATTAATCAGTATTTTGATTTTACTTCAGTGACAATGAATAAGAACAATCTGCTCTCTCCTGAATCTCTCTCATTGAGAAGTGGTTAAATATAAAACAAAAACAAGAACAGTCAGATTTTGAGCCAATACAGTGTTATAAAACCAGCAAAATCAACTGCTGGTTTGTCACCTATAAAAAGCAGTCCTGTTTTGACAATGGTTTGGACTTCATACAGTTTACACATTTCCATGATCCTTTTTACACCCAAGCCATAATCAGAGGTGCAAACACAGACAAATAATCAAACATCGGGGGTGGGGGGGGAAGGACATTTTATCAATTTATTATAGGAAATTTCTACTTCAACACTTTTATTTTCTGTAAAAGCTCTGAAGACTTTTATAGGAATAGTGCCTCAATGCACATCATCAGATTCAACCCCTGTCAAATGCAAAACACTGGGGGAAACAAAATATGTTCTAATATGTATCAAGGTTTTCAGAATGGTCTTTTTCAATATTGTTTTAGGAAGTCAGCAAAAAACCACCACAAAAGTTAAAACAATTGGTCCTCCTTCTGAGGAAAAGATTATTTTCCTGATATAACAATGGAATAAATTCTCACTTTCTAGCACAATCTTTATTATGTACTTTTGGTCACTTTTTTGTGTTCTTGAACAACTCAGTTTCCTTGTTTAAAAAATACAGTAATGTATGTCTTTCCCAAATCATTGCACTAAAGGAATACCTAAAGTTAGAGGTTTCCCCTTGTCAAATGTGTTTGAAGGGCAGCAACCGACTGCACGTTATGGATGAAAAGTAGAGATGCTACCATTTTTACAGGACCTAGTTTATGTAAACTTAACATGCCACATTTACTAAAGAAAATGGTTACATATTTCTAATTTCTCAGTCTATACACCTGTGGGCCCAAAATAAATATGATCTAAATACCATGGAGAGATTTCAGCTGAAAACTGAATCCTAGATTACAGACACTAAATCTAACATCACAGCCTTTAAAAGAGACTGAATTGAAAAAATATTTACCAAGTCTCAAAGGGTAAAGTGCATTGCAACTGTATCTACTTCAAGGGGTAGAAAATAAGGAATGCTAAAAATGAGTAGTGTGGGTGACAGGGACTACCCAGTATGTTTGTAGCGTACACAAAACGAGAAAGCATTATCCCACTTGTAAAACGTAACAGGTTAAAAAAGTAGTCCTGGAAAATATGTCATCAGACTTGTTAATATAATTAAGGCTACAGACAGTTGAAATTTCACTATGTTCTCAATTCTGGGGACCAGAGCTAAGAAAACATTGTGAAACCTGCAACAATGTAAAAAAATTTTCTCAGACCATTCTTTTTATCTGAGACTATTCAGAATAAATGCATAAGAGAGTACCAGAACTAAGGAGGGATATGGCTGGTTGTTGAAATTTCAGCAGGTCACTTATGATCTAGCCAAAGCCTCTGCTTCCCTATTTAGTAGTTAACAATATTATTACTTCCCTGCCTCACAGGTGTGTTTTATGGGTCCAGTTAATTAGTCCAAACTATACAGATGAGGACCATATATTTCCAAGCAGCTAGCTAGATCAAAACAGGTTTGCCTCAAAACACATGCTGAAGCATTAGTTCAGCTCACAAATTTAAGTGAGCTATATGCTAAGAACAAGAATCACACCAGTATTATTAATCCAGTAAGTATTTTGCAATACATGGCAATTTCTCTTCAGTACAGACCAGGAGGTCCATAAGGTGAGGCAACGGCAAAGATGTGAGGAAGCAGTTACAGAATCACAGAATCAGGAGACTTGTAAAAGACCTCTGAGATCACTGAAGCCAACCTATGACCGAACACCACCTTGTCAACCAGACCACAGCACCAACTGCCATGTCCAGTCTTTCCTTGAACATCTCCAGGGACAGTGACTCTACCACCTCCCTGGGCAGCCCATTCAAATGTCTGATCAGCCTTTCTGTGAAGAATTTCTTGCTAACATCCACCTGGCACAGCTTAAGCATATGTCCTCTTGTCCTGTTGCTGGCTGACTGGGAGAAGAGAACAATTCCCACCTGGCTGTAACCTTTAAAATGCCTAGCTCTAGGTAGTCTTTGCCTTCTTGAGTACCAAGGTCTCCTCAAAAGTCACCGAGTCTATCCAAGAGTATGCAGAGGCTGACCATGAAATAATTAATAAAATTTGTTTCTTTTAAATATCTCTTTTAAGTTCCTCACAATGGTCTCAATGACTCCCATTTTTTACTTCAGCAAATTATGTTCTTTGTCCATCTGGTATTTAAGTACCATACAGTCTGTAAAGAATAATGAAAGCCAGAGTGAAAAGGTGGCCTGCTACCACCTAATAGTACAGCAAGAGACATATATTTCAGGTGCTACTACTGCTGCCACTACTAAATGAGAGAAGACCAAAGAAAAAAGTTGTAGGAACAGAAATAAACACCAATTTAAAAGACAGAAAATAGTTGCAGTTTGGTTTCTATAAAACTTCAATTCAAATATTGCATGGAGACCCTTAATGCTTTTTCAGATCTCCAAATGGCTTTTCTTGCATGTTTTTCCTCACAGTTCAAGGGTTATTTTACATCACACCAGTTCACACAAGTGTCAGTTCCTTTGCAATCACAGGCTCAAGAGCAATCTCTTCTGCTGCTAGTACCAAGGTGCACCTGCAATACTGCCAGAATTCTAACATTATTCAGAGTATTAATAAACAAAATAGAAAAAAAAAAAACTTCTAAGGGTGCCTCCGGCATATTCAACAAACAACATTCTACCTGGATGTACCTGTAACACTGAGCAGCCATCACTGTAACCAAATTCACCAACTGCAAAAGGAAAACAAGTATGCTCATAGATAATACTACCTTCAGATAATTTACTACGTATCTTTTTAAATTAAAGTACACTATAACCTATGGATGCACATTGCTAGAACGTACAACTTTCTATAAAGAACTATCAAGTCCAGTACCCTGCCTCCCGTGTAACCTGTGTTTGATGCTTTAGAGGAAGACAATAACTGCATAATAAACCTTTCCAGTTGTGCAATAATGCATGCTGCTGGAGAGCTGGAATATTTCTGTCAGGCATAAAAATGTAGAACACTGGACGAAGACAACCATTTGACCTTCAAGAGTCTTGCTTTGTCAAATGCAGAGAGTAAGACAAATACATAGATGACCCTGAACAATTAAAGCTATGTACATTATTTTGACTTTTAAAACAAGACATTATGGAACAAATAAAAAGTAAACACACAAATGCAAAGAAAAGAAGGCACACTGAACTAAGAAATGACAAGAGAGCCTTAATTCAAACAGCCCACCTGTGAATTCCTTCACAAAAAACCCCAAAACTTTGATGAGATTAAAATTTTGTCAGATTTCAGAGGGAATTTGATATGTCACTTGGAATTCTATTTTAAGAGAAGGAGCTTAAAGCTGTTTTTTGATGTGTTTATAGTTCTGATCAACAACCATCAATGTGTCAAGAAAACTGTCAGGAATTAGAGGCCTTCTTGCCCGCAGACAAAAAAGGTGTGGTGTTTATATTCCTTGAGATGAACCAATATATCTTGTGTATGTCAAACAGAGTGAATTAATGCATTACACACATTTAATTCTGGAGGAACCACTTCAACGAGGAATGAATGTCAGGTATGTATACTGAAAGATTAAGTTTACCTGCTAATAATGCACATATCAAGAGGCTTTAAAAAGTGTTATAAATGCCATTAATGAGTATAGGCACCAGACCAGAATATTTATAAATTCATAACTGACATGTCACTCAGACTCTAATCAATTAAAGAGGCACTGTGAAAGGTGGTGATGCTGCTATGCAGTAATTACTTCTACTGTAGAATGAAATAGTGTTACCTAAAATGAATACTTGCTCTACATTAATTCCCTTTAGTAAGACAAGTACATGAAGTATGCAGAAAAAGTTCTGTTAGTCTATAAAAGGCGTTAGTGTTAAGAAATGCAAAGTACTCGCATCTTCAATTTTATAAACTTCACAAAAGGTGCAAATGATTCAATGCTCCCCAGGCTCACATAGGCAGATCAGTACTGTTATGTCTAGTTTTCCTAGAAGTACCATCATCTCGGGGCAGTGCTTTTTGCAAGCTCGACATAGCAGCAGTTCTTTCAATGTCTATCACAGCATACAGCTCTGTGCGCCTGGTTGGAGTTTGCGGAAGTGGAGTGGTGGGGGTTTTCGGAGTCTGAGGGTTGTCAGAGTCACTACCACCTTCCAAGTCAACCTGTATATAGTTGAGCTGCCTGTGTTCTAAACTTGGACGCCTAATGTCAAAGTTAAAGACTGTTGGGGTACAGTCCCGACGTCGTGTAAATTCGACTTTATGAGCACTTGCTGGTACTGTTACATTCTCTGTATTGACATAGTTATGCATCAGATCTAGGTTATTGTGGTAGCCATTCAGAGACGGGGTCTTTGGTCCTAAACTGTCATCTTCATCTCTGCTCAGCTTGCGGGCTTCCCAAACAGGAGGCAAGGATGGCAAGTTCTCGTAGTTCAGCAGCGCAGTTCTTCTCTGAGCAGAGTTGTTAATGTTCTGGGTGTCTGAGGTACTGGTTGATGTCAAGCGACCTCTCCTGACCCCTGAGGCACTAGGGATGGATAACCTATTTATATTTTCATACACCAATTTGTTACCAGATGGTGTCTCTCTACGTTCATCACTGTCGTACCCAGTGTCCCATTCAGTGTTGTTTGTGCTGCTTCCACTAACTTGATCTCTCCCAAGTTGTTCCAGTTTCTCTCTTTCCATTAACTGCCTTTGAACAGGTGTTGGTCCTAAAACAAACTTCACTCCTTCAGGCTCCAGGAGAACCTGAGCATCTCTGTCATCAGTACACATCTGATCTTCTTTCACTTTAGTTGTTTCAGTGTTTGAAAGCTTTGATTCCAGTGGCACATGCACACTTGATCGATTTTTTCTTTCCTCTTGTACTCCAGTAGTGTTTACGTAAGTGTGCACCTAAAAGGGAAAGAAAAAAGAAGAAATTCAAACACTATGCCTTCTCCCCCCCTCCAAATTTATTAGCTTCTTAGCTCCCCACTTTTCTAATCAAAATATAAAGAAAAACTTGTGATGGCAGGTGTTTAAGAGCAAAAGTCATCTCTCTTGCATTTTGCTGAACTTGCTTTAGGTTTTTTCCCTGAATTTTTGTTATTAGTTATGTTAATGTTCCTCTAACGGAAAAACAGAATTCATATCTTATGCTGATAATTATTTTTATCTGATGTTTTATCTCAGTTGTGCTCTAGTTCTAGAGATTGGCTGTAATCAAGGCTACCTTGGGCTGCTCTAACTTAGCTTGTTACTTTACATGGGCAGATCACTGAGAGCTCTACTTTGTTGTCCCTTACCAGTGACCAGCAATTACTTTGGCTAAGTTTATGTTCATAACTTCCACACTGCAAGGAAATCTACTGTCCATACAAGGAAAAAAGAAAACCCCAACCAAAAAGTAAACCACAAAGAGGCATAAGAAAACCCTTGTTCTCTTGCCTTGTGCACTACTCCAGGAACAAAAAGAGAGGTTGGGACTACAGGAAGAGCTATCCATTCTTTTTTCAAGAACCAACAGCCTCCTAAGAACAGGGACTCAAGTAAAAAAGTACACAATTCCATATGAAGTGTGGCACTCAGAATTAAAAAGAAGCAGGAATTGGCACCATATGTCACTAAGAAAGGCAGAAATACACTTCCAGGTTATATCCCTTCAGTTTCCACAATGGATCAATACAAGGCTGAATGGGAGAGACTGGATTCCTTCTCTAAATTTTAATTCTATGTCTGGATACAAACAGCAAAAGTAGTATTTTACAGCACAGTCATGTAGCTTGCCAACCTCTCTGTCAAGCTCTGCAAGCTGAAGTGTCATTTACCAGCTCACTTGATTCCTCCACTGATTTTTCAAACTCACTAGTCAGTAACTCCAATGGTAACACCTGAGCTCTTCTGTGAGGGCTCCTAAAAAATCCTTTCCCACAAGATAGCTCACAGCACTCTGCTCTGGCTACCTTCTCTGGTTTCCAGCACTGTTTCTTGTCACACATGAAAGTCTTCCTAGACCACATGACATTCTTAAACTTGACTGTCATTTTCATCAGCAACCTGAATGATGAGCGAGAACATACCCTGACAGTTTACAGTCTATCCAGACTAGTACCGTTTCCAGGGAGAGGGATGTCAGCAGTCTGGAGAACTGACCTCATAGAAACCTTATGAAGTTCAGCAACAGCAAATACAAAATCCAGTGCTTACTATGAAATAACACCAACAATACACGCTAGATACCAACTGCTTGAAAACAGCCTTGCAGCAAAACTTCAGAGGTCCAAGTGGATGGTAAGTTGAATTTGAGTCAGCAGTCTACTCTTGCGGCAATGAAAACCAAACATGCACTGGTTTGTGTTAGCCATAGCACAGCCAGTAAGTAAAGGAAAGTTACTATTACCATCAGTTCAGCTCTCACAAGACTAAACCTAAGCTCCAGAGTACAAGACAGACAGAACCATACTGAGGTAAGTCCAGTGTGGGGCCATGACTAGAGAGGAGCTGGAGCACATGACATACAAGGAGAAAATGAAGACATCATCTTAGTGCCATTTTAAGACAAGGCAGGGAACCACCTAATAGCTGTTTTCAACTACCTAACAGATAAAGCAAAGACAGAGCCAGACCCTTTTTGGGGATGTTCAGCAAAAGGCCAAGGGACAGCAAACACCAGATGTAACAGGCAAAAATCTGATAACATACTAAAGAGAAATGATTTCACAGCAAAAAGTGATTAAACACATGGCTGGAACACATGGCTGAGATTCTGTGGAATTCCTTTACCTGTAGTATTCAAAACATGACCAGGACAAGGCTCTGTGCAGCTGTCTCCAACTTAAAACTTTGACCTAGACGACTGGAGGTCCCTTCTAACCTAAATTATTCCATTAATTCTATTTGACAAATAGAAGACTTACATATAAAGAAGCTTTTTAACCAGGATCTCTCATTATAATGTAGAATTACTCATGTTTAAAAATAATTACTGAAATTTTTGAGAAGAGTATAACGCAAACACATACTTTCTGTATCTTTACTTTTTTATTAAATATTAATTCTTCAGCAAGCCATTCTATGAAGTATCATTTTAAAGAGGCTAGTCAAACACTTTTCTGAGGTAGTTAAAATACTGTAGGAATACATTACACCTGATACTGAAAAGTGCAAGTGAAAGCCTACAGAACAGTCATTCGAAAAATCTGAACTGATGTAGAGGCTAAGTTGAACAAAGAGAAAAAAACACCCACTTGCTCCTCTGCTACAAGTAAAGGATGTGTTGATTCTTCACCGACAGAGGGGAGGCGTGCGCTGCCGACAGAAGGATGTCTGCTGGAAGGGTGTGATGAAGCATCTCCAAAAGATGGGTATCTGGGATAGCCATTGGGTAAACTTTGTGCATTGAACCCAGGAGCTGATTCAATTAGAAAATAACCAAAACCATATTAAAATAGAACATTTTACTGTATATGAATAAGATACTTTAGATATAAAGTCTAATTTTCTAAAGAGAAAGTAAAATATGTAAAACAATATTAAATATTCACAAAGCTCAAATTTGCTTGCAGGAAGGAAATGGAAAACAGAACAGCATCCCAGTACATACTAGAACACTTTTCTGAAGCAACCACTGAAAGCTAGTTGTATTACACACCCAGTGAACTCCCTCCAACTTCTCTTTCCCCCATTAACATCTCTCTCTCTCCCTGACAGAGACTCCTTACATAAGCTTCCATTTCTCTGAAATCATCAATAAACTGGAATTCCTAGTTTCAAATACCAAGTCATCTGCCTGAGATTTCAAAAATACCAGAAAATTTTAGGTAAATACTTCACTCACCCATTCATCTACTCCGAGTAAAAGAAACACATTCCAAACCAACTGCACATGTGATTTAAACAGTATTATTTTCCCCTAATAAAAAGTTTGAAACATTGCCCTAAACTAACATTTTTCTGAAATGCTACAGGTAAAGCATGGTAATACATCATAAAGCAATTCAATAAGCATATTTTTAAGTGTTCTTATGCAACAACCAAGTTCCAAAAACTTTTTTCTTGAAGATAATCCTCAGCAATTACCTCAAGAGAATGCACTACTGGTAATTAGCCTCTTAGCTTTAAATTAGCTTTTCTTTTAATTACTTAAAGATTAAATTCAAATCAAATGCTGTTTTCAGCTAAGTACCACATTACATTCAGGTATGCCATCTGACAGTATAACCATCCTTACTGGTAGGTGTTCGAGGGGTTCTTGGTACTTCCAAATCAGTTTGATGATTATTCCTTTCTACTACTGGTTCTTCTACCACATTTATGCTATTATTCTGCATTATCTCTTGTAACATGTTAAACAGCTCTTCTGCCCGGGCACACTTAAAGGCAAAGATTCCTATAAACACACCAAAAAAAAAAAAAAAAAAAAAAAAAAAAAAAAAAAAAAAAATTCTGTTACTCAGAAACATGCCTTACAATATATATAACTTTAAAGAAATAGAACTGGAATCCACATAATGAATACCTGTTAAAGAAGCAAAAGTTTTATTGCACCAAAACACACAAAATTACTGTGACAACCTTTGAAGTGGTTATCTAATAGAAGAATAAGGTTCCCATGCACCAGAAGTTAAATTAGAACAGAAAACTGATTCAGCTAGGAGCAAAACTAGGTTTTGAGTGCTAAATGAGGGGGAAAAACCCAACAATTTTCTTTTTTCTTTTTTTTAAAGCTGATAAAAAGGATACCTGTTAAATATATACTTAAAAATCATTAAATGAAACTACAGCAGTGTGACAGAGTTGTATTTCCTAAATCATATTTCTATTAAACTACTACAAAAATAAGATACCTGCACAACAGAAAAGGATTTAAACACTGGGTAAAAGTTTAGTTTCTTTTAAGAAAACTAAAATGAAAAGCTAGTAAGACAAACTGTGTGGAACAGACAGTAACAAACTAATTGATTTAGGCTAAAGGATAGACACAGAACACAAAGTTAGCAGCAATACCATGTATTTTGTGTGTGTATTGTGCCACTTTGCCTTTGAACAGCAGGGAGTGTCCCAACTTACCCTCACCAGCAAAGTCGCAGCTTTGGATTATTCTTCCATTGAAAGCATGAAGTTAAAGTTGACACGCTTGTTAAACGTGGATGAAGGTGCTCAATTTTTAAACTGAGTACTACAATCTTAAAACACTCTTTACTGAAAACTACCTACCTATATAACCACTTCTGTAAGCGCAGTTATGTGAATACTCTGGCAATTACTATCATCATATATTCATTTAGGGATGCAGAGCTGTGATAGATCAGAACCACCAGAAATGCTTCACATGGCAGAAGTTCACACAACCCCAGCTGGGAATACCCCAAATGGGCTATGAGGAACAATGCTTAGCTACTAATAAGTAGCTGCTGCTCAGAATAAGCTTCATATTTGCAACACTACAGCTATAGAGATTCTACTATTACATGTCCCTGACCCTTAATCCAGCCATGTTTCATATTTTGTATATTTCTGAATACTTACGCTGGATATTTAAATCTTAATGGACAAAAAAAAATTTAAAAAAGCTCCCAGCATGTTTCTGAGAAATTCAGCTGCCTTTAAATATATTCATATTAAATACAATGTGATCTGTCACACAACATGGTGACATACCAACTTTTCCAATTTATATCCAGAAATATCTGTTAGATGTGCCCTTAAGACATGTCTGCAAGGTTTTTAATACCTTGTACAAACTCAAGGCTTCACCATCATTGCTTCTCACAACTTATCAAGAGAAATAACTTGATATTAAAGGAAAAACAGGAAGAAAAATACTGACTAATGTAAGAAGTTTCTAGGCAGTACTCAGAGAATTCTCAAATGAAAAACTTCTTGGTCATCCCATGAAGTAAAGATGAAGTTTTGCAACTGTGCCCACAAAACCCACTGTAGGTCACAGGAACAATGTTCCATTGCAAAAGGGCAGCAGAGAACATTTTCTGACAGATTTCTTTGTCCTCAATATTTACAGTATTTTAATATTACATAAGGAAGGCAAGAAGCAAAAGAGGGAGGAAAGGGCTGCTGCTTACACAGCCTGCTTAATCTTGTTTGTAAAAAACAAAAAAGAAAAATTAGAAGGAAACCAGAGATGTTAATTAGACTTGGTGTAAGATTTTGCAGACTTGCTAATAGACTGTAGAGAACTACCTTCAAATTAGTATTTTGAATTAAGTATTATTAATATCTGTTTTCAATGTTCAGAAGCAGTAAATTAAATCTGCAAAACCCATTAAAGTGATTATCTTCAAAACTTTAAAAAAAAAGTTAATTACTTTAAGAATTATGAAAATTTAGTTTAGTATGGAGTATACTTCAATGTTTGAAAATATCTCCATTTCTCATTAGGAGATGAGCTGAGTGTGCCTTTTAGACTCCCATTAAAAAAAACTTGTCTTCCTTTACCTCTGCTTGGACAATGAATATTGACTAGGTTTATTTATGTTCCAGTTCTGACTTTTTAACAGTGAAATTAAAAAACAAAACCTGCAATTTCTCAGTGACTAAAATTATTGATAATAACACTGGTAAATGACAAAAAGTCCTAAAGAATGCTGGAACTTAATTTCAAAATATGAATTCCAACTGCACACAGCTATTTCACAGTAGGAGGTTGCAAAATGAGGCAGAGAGCTCAACAGAAACAGGTGTTTCCTTGGGGACTGCTGCAGGGAAGAGAGAAACACCTGAGTGTTCTCAGAGGAAGCAAACCTTGGCCCAGGCAGGTATGGTCTGGGGTACTGGAAAGGTAGCCATCTTTCTGATGAAAGCCACTCAAAAAGTAACTGAGCATAGCTGAAGTATATACACCTCATACAAAAACGTCAAAATTTGAGAATTATGTCATTGATATTACTGAAAGTGATATTTGCTTTAGGAAGAGAATGAAACACAGGTGTGTTACTCAAGACAATAATAAGGTGGGGACATCCTGTTCATATCAGTGCTCTAGGCTTTTAAAATCTTAAAAGCAGAGAATTGTTTGAATTCTAAGGAGATTCCTCCACAGTTTCAGATTCTACTGCCTCCCCCTGGAAGTCAAGTCAGCTTCTGAGGCAGGACAATTTCTTTGTCAAAACCACCTCCTTAGATGACCAAAAGAATACTCACATAGAAGCTTGAAGTCCTCCAGACCTATAAATGCCAAAACCTACATGCAACTCAAATCCTCATTCTACCAGAAGACCATTCCTCATAAAGTAATTTTTTTCCAGAAACCACATTCACTTGCAGCACTATAGCCTTCATAACTCTTGCCAAAGGACTGGCAAATATCTTCCAACATCAAATAAACTTCCAAAAATGTTTATATGCAACATTTCCACATACCTTGTCCAGTTTGACACCTTCGACCGCTTTCAAAAGAGAAAAGATTTGAGTCATAGCCATAGCGACGGAGACAGAGGTAGTGCCATTTTACAGAGTCCCTTTTACGGGTGTACAAAATTAGTTCTGTATCTGTAAGTTCCATTATGCCAGAACCCAGTTCATTACCATCGTCATCCACATTAATAACCTATAAAAAAGAAATTAAAAGCATTAGGTAATTACTCTTTTGAGAAACAACACCACTTTTAATAATCTTAATGCCTGACTGGTAAACTCCTTCTGTATTAGTTACAATCCTTGAAGTGAACATTTAAAAAAAACAAAAAAATAACTCAGCAGACTAGTTTCTGCGCTACCCTAACCCAGAATTTTAAAAATTCATATAAGACTTATTTAGAAACAATACAAATGAGGCTGCCTAACATTACTGTAAAATCTGATGATAAATTTAAAGCAGAAGAGATTTGGAAGTTAAATATTTTTTTTAAACTGGCTTTATGTACATATTCTAGTATTCCCACATGGATATGGCATACCTTAGATAATGGAATCTTTCAGAGCCCCATTTCTAAAAAAAAAAAATATTTGCTTTGTCATATAACCCCACTTACAGTTGGGAAAAGGAATGAAAAAGGGTAAGTGGCTCCAAGATGTGAAGATTGGCTCTTTCACATACATGTATAGCCTTGCACTGTGCTGAATCACCCAACAGTTTTAGATATTTAGCTGCCTTTTAAAAGTCAACAAATAATTCAAATACCTTATATATATATCTTGTGTGAAAAGATGCATATAAAGCTAAACTCTTGTCCTTCCTGCTTTTAAGCCAGTTTTGAGGTCATCCTTTATAGAATTTGGACGGTATATATTTCCCCTCTATTTTACCTTACAATGCTGCTTTTAGTGCAATTCTTTCTTCATCAATAAAAAAGCTACCAAAAAAATTTCCCCACAGAATTAATGTTACTCCCTAAAATTACTCCCTAGAAATACATTTTCAACTTGAAATCTAGTAAATTGAAAAGAATTAAGAATTGTTTCATCTGCCTGTGAGGCTTATGCCCATTTTCCTCATTTTGTAGATTACATTCATTCATCTCTCCCTCCCCCACCCCCCCCAGCCCCCCTGCTAAACAAACAATAGAGAAATCTACAAGGAGAAAAATAGGAACTAGTTACTCAAAGTGATGCATAAAGAGCAGGAAAACAGAAAAACATTTTATTCTTCAGCTTTCTTAACTCATAATATTAAACATTTCAATAAATTCCCATGGCTTTAAAGCTCACTTCATTGTTGCCCTCAGGTAGCACATGAATCAATTTTCATTATGGAAGCATTACATTCCTTTGTCAACTCACAGGGACAGTTTGGAGCACAGAAGCAAATCTGACTTATGTGACCTATGCAAAGGTGTGTTGACTTACAGTCACTGAATTCAGCTGCTTCATGCTTAGCACGTCAAGCACACGAACGAGTGTTCGCAAGCTTATAAATTCCAGAGATATATGAGACATAAGGGCACTTAGAAATAGAATTTCTCCACATAAAGGACAAAACTTTTCCAAAAGCATCATCAATAGCGATCTTCAAGTAAAATCAGCAGTCTTGAAATTTTCTATTCATGACCCAACATTCGGGTTCATAATCACACTTCCCCAAGAACTATTTATTCCCTTATGCTAAGGACTCCTTTCCTAACTTAACCTTCCATAGGCAACAATATTTACTTGGGCTCTACCAACTGAAATGGAGGTGGATGAAAATCACAAGACTTCTTCCCTTTCCTAAAGATCAAAACTCTCCTAAAAAGTCTACCCTGTCTACAGAATTCCTGTCACCGCTGATAAGAGAGGGTTTGGTTTCTCAAAGGTGCAAGAGAAAACTGTAGCTACAGGCACCTGCAACTCTGCAATGTTTCAGCTGTGCAGAAATTTACACTCCATTTTCATTACTTTTTTTTTAATCACAGACCTAGTCTGCAAGAAAAAAAACCCAAAATAGTTCACAGCACATCACACCAGCTGCATACCTTAAACTTGTTTCGTTGGTTATCTGGGACAGTTTCTTTATCTGGACAGCTACAACAGCTACCCATGACTTCTTTAGAAGACCATCTGATCTCTAAAGGGGAAAAAAAACCCAACCAATCAAATGATCATTTAGTTGAAGTAAAAATGAAGTAACATCAACAAACAACTCAATACAAATTACTCTGACATACAATTCTTCATGATGAATCTTCCAGTCACATGTAATAAAAAAATCAACGTAGATACTACAGATATGATAGTTAATTTAGAATTGATAGTATGAAGTGGCAACACTGAGCTGGTAAAGTCCTACCAATAGCTGAACTTGAGGTTACTACCAAACAGACTCATTTGATTTGTCACCTTAATTCCCATGGTAGCAGCTTGGGGGAAAACACAACCCAACCACTTACAGTGTGAGATTTTCACCTCCTAAACCAGGCTTTTACACAAGGCTGCTATCTGGATTGCAGCTCCATCTAAATGAGCACTCCCTGACTCAGGAGCACCGCACTAGAGATGCCCCTAGAAGCCCTGGGCTGTAGCAGGTTACCAGACACAGGCAACATGAAGAGCCCATATGGCAATCCTGAAAGGCTGCCCTGGCTTTGGCAGCTCCAGGGTGGAGGTGTTCCAGGCCTGCGGGCAGCCCTGTGCTGGCAGCCACGCAGTGAGGCTCTGTGCTTCCAATTTTGAACACTTCCCATATTGCAGTGTATATCAAACTATGTAATCAAAGATAAGGGAAGGGAAAAAACCCACATTCAACACAAATATTTTAAAACTTGGGTATTTTTTTATTTCTATTAAGTTCCATTTGGATTAAATTGTGTTACACATTTGTTTTAAAATCGTAAAATACTCAAGTAACACTGAACAGCATGGCTAAAGTAATGAAACAAAAAATAAACACCTTGATATTCTTGGTATTTTCATTTAAAGATTTTTGTGTGTATGGCAGAACTTTCACAAAGCAGTATGATAAAATGTTAACAGAATGAAGTTGAGCAACTTGCTGTTTGACCCTCTATCACCATGAAAAAGGGGTCGAGTCTCATATTTCTTAAATACAAGAAAGTCTGACAAAAGAAAACCTATTTTCATCATATTTATACTAGATAAGAAGTAAAATTTCCAGTACACAAATGAAAAATGGGGCAAAATCCTGGAAGAGAGCTATTAAGTCAACAAGAGATACCCTGACTAGAGGGTAAAAAATCCAATGTCACCTCAAGA
This sequence comes from Parus major, assembly GCF_001522545.3. Classification (NCBI taxonomy): domain Eukaryota; kingdom Metazoa; phylum Chordata; class Aves; order Passeriformes; family Paridae; genus Parus; species Parus major. The sequence continues at coordinate 33,391,261 of NC_031773.1, read as the reverse complement.
AAGCCATTACTTGGTTTCTAAATGGGCATTTGTATCAGCATGCAGCAGTAGTATCCATGTAGCACTTCAGTCTGCTAAGGGATAAGGTGCAAATAATACAATGAAAAGCAGCTAACTCTTCCACTTTTCTTGATAAGAAAAGCCACTCAAAAGAGATACTCCTACTCTAGAGATTGTATCAATCAGCCACCAAGAATCCCCTGCAGAGGTAACAACACTGCTCCAATTAATCCAGTCATAGAGGCAAAATACCAGACACCTAACCAAAATCATAGATTCTTTAATGTAATTTCTGGCCATAACAAAAAAACATGCATTATATTGACAAAGGTTTTTTCCCCAACTCAAAATGAAACTGGGGGTTACTTGTTTGCTTCTACTGCTGCAGAGAGAAGCTATGCTACACACAAGAATTTTTTATATTTTTTTTTTTTCATTGTGAAGTTTTGAAATTTTTATAGTAGCAGTAGTCATAGTAGTAGTAGTTGTTCCTCTTCTATTTGGAAGGGGAGATACAGGTAATAACACCTGTTCCTGGTTTCCTGCTCTGGCACCCCTCAGTGCATCACTTCAGTAATGCTCAGATGTTGTTCTTGTCAGGCTACTGCCACTGTGCTATTTAGCCTGAGAATCCCCTGCTATGAAGAGCAACAGGTGACAACAGCCTCAATGCAGATTAACAGTGAACACTCTGGTCCGTACAACATAGTTGCATATGCCTCTAGCAGCCTTCAGGCACAAATGCATGCACTTAAGGCCCAGACTTAGACCTCCTCAGATGTTTTGCAGTGCAAACAGAACTACTTAGTCGCATGCTGTTAGTATCAGACTTTCTATGCATTCAGCATGAAATAACTGATCAAGTCTGTTGAAGACACTGCCTGCTTCTTTAAATAAACTTATTAAAAAACCCAGAACTTAAAATGCAAAGCACTTTGGAGAAAAAGAAAATCACTGGAGTTGCAAGAAGAAAGGTGTAGTATATATGAAGATATTTGAAGGACAGCCTCTGTACAACAGGAACAACAAAGAAACGGTATGTAATCAAGAATCACACAAGCTTTTTATTTTGTCTCAAGTATGTTCTAAGGTTGATATTTCAGAAAACCAAGAACTGAAATGCTGCTTCAAAAGGAGATGTGAACCTAGGCTATGAGGAAGAAATTGAACAGGTAGGGAGCTGGCAGAATTAAAAATCACTCACCTAGATTTGGCCATTAATACTCCCAGCCTCTGCTGCAGCATCAGGGCTTCTGTCATACTCAAAGTGTCATGCTGTCTTGTCACAGAACTAATCATTGGACCTAGAACTAGAAGGGTACATAAAAATGTCAATTTTTTTTCTTGTTTTTAAGATGCCAGTTAGTAAATTAACAAAAATACATGCTTTTGTTTATAATTATTTTGTGACTATTATGTCAAGCAAGGTCTTCATGATGTTTTAGATGACTGATGTCTGAGTTGCCCTGGCATTCCAAAGCCTTGAAAGAAAACCCAGCATTCATTTCTGCAGCGTAGCCTATCACACTGGGGACTTCATTCATTCTCCACTCACTGCATACCCAATTCAGTGTGGAAATGACAGATGTGAAGCTCCCATTATCCTCAGTGCATACCAACCCAACCCAACTCAAACCACAGTGGACAAACAGAAGAACACGTACAAATCACTCTATTTAACTCCCTCTTGCTTATCCTACTGAACATACACAAATGCTGACCTGTATGGCTAACACGTCAGCCTTTCTCTGCTTCCCTCATGATCCTTGCTCCATGACATCAACCATAAATTGCTTGCTTTTACTCCCCCACCTCCTGGATTATTCTCACACTAGCTATCCACTCACATTTAATACTAAAAGCTAATTGCTGTTCCCATCACACTAACAGCTGGCAGTCTCTGTTCACTGTTTGTAAAATTGCCGAACAAGCACTTGATGTTTCCTTTGATGCTGTTTATTAAACTCAATAAAAGTGCTAATTTCTCAGAATAATACTTTAGTATTAGCCTTCCTTATCAGTCTTTCAGAATGTCGATGCAAACTTCTTTGAGACCACTGTAGCTTTGCTTATACATTTTTTGCTGTAATTCTTTGTATTCATCAGCTGTCCCCTGTGTTGCCCCTGGATTAAAATCATCTTGGCAAACCAAAGCACTCTGCATTTTTTGCATAATATCACATGTGATGTAGTCCCAGTTTCATCCCAGGTCCTAGGCATGACTATACCAGTTGCAGAACCATCTTACTTGTGAGGGGATTGAGCAAGAGATTACCAGAAATTCAACACCAGCAAATGCAAAAATAACACTCCTAGAGCAAAGGAGCTCTATATGTTAGGAAAGATCAGTCACACAGTCATGCAGTCCAATGGAAACTCTAGCTGGACAGCTATCATAAAGCAAATGAAAACATAACTGTTTGGAAAGACTTAAAAGTGCCAAGCCAAAAATACAATTCTATTGTATGAATCCATAGTGCAGTATATCCACAGATGTAGTAATGTATGCCATCAGGCCTCTGCTTTTACTCTGTCAAAAAAAGACAGAGTAAAAGCAGAAATACGCTTCTTAGATGGCTCAGCCTGAAAAAAGAGAGCACACATAGCAGAAAATATGGGTACAAAATTACAGGTGACAAGGAGAAGATAAATAAAGCACAATTATTTTCAAAATGCAACCATTAGGAAACAGCAATTGACATCATTAAAGGAGGGTTCAAACACACAAAAATTCATTTTTGCACATAGTCTGTAGCTAAACTTTGTGATCTGCAATGTCTTGTGGGAGTGAGTTCCAAAATTTTAAAGATTCAGAAAGTAATTGTACAAATGCAAGCTCCATGAAGAACTTTTAAACTCAAAGCTGTTGTATCTGGCTCTAAAAGTCTCTAAGGTGCAGACACTTAGAAGTGTCTTAAGGAATGATCATAAAATGTTCCTTCTTATTGTTCCCTTCCCTACATATTTACTAGTGGCTAGCAATTTACTATTTACTGTCAGAAACAAGATACTGGACAAACTGATACTTGAAGTGTGACCCAATATAGCCATTCCAATTAGCATATATGGATTACATCAACTCAGCATAAATTTGTGAGCACTCTGCCATAAGACATTAAAAAAAAGAAATAACTAACAACTTAACTTGAAACTAAACCCTAAATTTCACAAAGGTACTTTTCAAAAAGTAAATTTATTGAACTGCTTGACAGAGATGTATACAGTTTTTTGCATACAGTTGTGTACCTGTCCCTCTGCAAGCTCAAGCTTTGGTTATAGGATGGCCCTATCCAATCTAGCTGGTATGATTAAACTGTGATTTTGGTCAGATTAGATTTCTGATGGCTTGGCATACCAAACCAGCTAGCAGAGAGTCTGGGAAGTGCCAGAGCCAGCTGGGGACAGAATCACAGCCTTAGTCACATCTACCCAGTTTTCAGAATAATTAGCCACTTCACTAACTACTGGGATTGAAGTTTATCATATTCCCTGCTAAAATTTTCAGAACAGGAGAATGGAAAGAGGGAGCAGAAAACCTGATCCACCTACTCTGGTGAAATCTTAAGAGATAATCATGAGAAAAATAATTAAAATTAAAATGTTCATAGGCAAGCTATCCTAATGCAGTTATATTTGCACTGGTCTTTACCCTGGTATTTTTCTAGCACAGTTTTAAACCTTTTACACAGTTAGGCTACCTAAAGCAGACTAGCCTATTTCAGTTACCTAAGAATGATTATTAAACAATCTAAACAGAGTTTTATAATTAAAGAAAACACACAAACTTGCAGCACCTAACTTCTTTTAAATGTAAAGCATTAACAAAATTCTCCAAACAGTTGCTTGCAATTACAAATTGCCTATTTACAGTTCGGGACTTTCTTAAATTTTCCCAGATTGCAAAATATTTACTGAAACTTAAACACACAAGAAGTAGTAGACATTTCCACAGTCACAACCCAAAGTTATGTCTACAATGTCAAATTTAGTAGCTATAATTTCCCATTCACAAAGCATCAGTGGTGGTTGGGTGCAGTCATGCAAGGAGGGGGAAAGGGATGGAGAGTATTTTCTGTTTCTCCCCAGCACATTCATTACTGCATTGGAAGGTAAAAATCCCAGGCAAGACAAACCAGGACCAGCACTCATCTAAACCTGCTGTAACTTCACTAAGATGTATACTTGGCTTTGTGAAGTAAAAACAGACTAAGCAGGGCCAACAAGTTATGCTAATCTCTCAGAAGTCGAGGAACACAAGGCATCAGTGTAAACAAGAGTAGATATTTTAAAAAGAACAACACAGTCAAAAGTTTGTAGGTACTCTAACATTTGCAATTCTGCAGTCTCCCCAGGCTGGGACTGATCCCAACAAGACGTGCAGTCCCCTTGTGCAAAAAGGCCATATGGACATGCTGCTATCATAGTCCTCATGTGCTCATAGTGACCCCATTAAAGTCAGCTCATGGTTGCAAAGCTGATCTAAAAGCTGGTTTTAACTTAGTTCTGTGTGCTCTGGTTGCAGAATCAAACATTAACTTCAGGTGATATATTCGCTTTATAATTACCAAAAGGAAAAAAAAAATAAAAATCTGTACATCAGCAAAAACTGACTTGAATGTTTGGAGACACAACAGACAAAAGAGGTGCCAAAGCTGGAATGTTCTCCCATGGAAACACAGGGTTTAATGGCATATGAGTGTTCAGAAGAACAGGGAGAACCCATGAGAAATAATACAGCAAAAGAAGCACAAAATGTTCTCTTTGCCTGCCTACGCCTACACCATCATTCAAACCTACTCATCTTCTTTCAGGTGTTCTGGAAGGCTCTTGCCTTGCACAGTCTGACAAACAACAACGTAACAACAATTCACACCCAAGAAGCAAATGCATTTTGGGAAGAAGGCATTTTAATAGTAAAGCAAACTGAACTAAGGTCAGACATAGTCCTTGCCCTTCATCCACTTGGCAACAATTACTAAGAAAATTAATATTGAAGGTGCCTAAGTACCTTAGAAGGATGAAGAAAGAGTACTAACAAACCATAACAGAGTTAAAAACTACAACGAAGGAGATCCAAGAAGAAACTAAACATGCTGAGAAAGAGTTTGGTGCCGCTGGCTGCAATTAGGGAAAACAAAGTATGAAGGGTTGAGGTGAAGTTGCAGAATCTAATTTATAACTTTGCTTATGCTAACAGGTGAAGTTTTCCCTCAATATTTTTATTAAATGAGCATGTTGTCTGACTTTTGATTAAAACACATCAATAAATGTACGCTCCTTTTCTCTCTTTAGCCCTTTCCAAAGGAAAAAAACAAAAACAAAACAACAAAACTGACAGAACCCAAGCTAAACTGTAAAAGCTTTCTGTCTCCAATGAAAACAACATTATTGCAACCACACACCAGCTCAAGCAGACCAGCTTGCCATTTCAGTGCAGTGCCCTCAGAGCCCTCTTTGAACACGCCTTGAGGAGGCTGATGCAGGATCACACCAGAACTCGCCCTCTCAGCAGCATTCCTTTGCCGGCACCTTCTGCTGCTGCCAACTGCCTGCTCCTCAAACTCACAGGAGACTTTCTTTTTTTCCTTGCTCCTGCTTTAACACTCACATCACCTCACAGCTTGGCTTGTTTTGCTATATATGTTTCCACATATTTGGATTCAAAATGAACAGCAACTTTTTTTTCATATTTATTAGTGCTATATAAAAACACCCAATATAATTTAATAAAACTAAAATGAAATAAAATGAAACATAAGGAAAAGCAAACTTGGAGCCTTGTTGTTTGTTTAAATCCAGAACTAGCAACTGATCTTGAAAAGTCATTATGCAAAAATTTGAAACGGTATGCTACTATTAAATTAATTCTCTTCAGTTCTCATTAAAAGTTATCATTTCAGCAAAATGCCCAAATTTAGGTGAGATAGTTAAACATTCGCAGAAATGCTGTTCAACAGTAATTCCTTAAAAAAACATGCTGGTTCTGACAGAAAAGCTCTTATATTCACCACAATTACCACAGAAGTGAAGATTAAAGGCCAGGTCAAATAGCTGAGCTAAGATGAGCAGAGAGAACTGCAGCAGGCAGAGGAATGTTGTGCCAACACTAAATACTTTGTGGCGTTTAAGAACAATTTATGTAACACCAATCCTACACCTCTCCACTTTGCTCCAGCATGACATTCTAAGAACAGCATTCCCTTATCCTGAGGTGTGGTACCCCCATACTTTGGTCCGTCCCAAAGCAATATAAGGGGTAATCACACATCAGGTACTGGGTTGGTACAACTGTTCTATTCAACAATGCACACAGACACACATACACACAGAGCCACAAATGGAGTTTCAGATTTTCATCTCAGCACATTTTGAAAACTCTAGGTCTTTAATGAACACGAATCTTGAACAGGAGCAGAAATCTATTTGCTTCACCATCCCCATTAATCCCTCTGAGGATGTGGGACATTGTTGCTTGTTCTACTCTTTAATCGCTCTCCAAAAAAAGAGCCTCTTACTCTAAACTTCCAGAGAAACAAGACTTATGTTTAACTTGGTATCATTTTTAAAACAACTTACACACATACAAATATTTTTCAATTTCTTAGTAAAACAATTTCTCCAGAACCACACCACCATATTGTTTTCTGTGAATGTCTGCCAGATTAACTGCATCCTTTTAAAAGAAATAGCGGAACATCAAACTCCAAAAACCATGACATTAGGTTAAAAAAGCAAGCATTATAAATTATTTTACTCTTGGAAAATCTGAATCTCTTTTAAAACATTCTCTAGGGAATAGCATACACTGAAAGCATCATTTTTACACAACAATATACCAACAGAAATGGGACTGAAGTTTCAAGAGCTGTGCTATGGAAATGCTTTTTGGATACAGGATCAAGGAGTAAGGCAAAGAGATGGGAAAATATAGTGGAAGGCTACAATAATTAAGTAATGGGGCTGAGGAAGAAGAGAGAATCTAGCTTAATTCTTGAAAAGAAAGCCTGACTTCAGATTGTTTAAATAGTGAGTCAGTTCTCCAATACTGAACCACAAATGCCTCCTACAACTCGAGGCCTGCAGCTCTTGCCAAGTTTTCAAAGCCAGCAAAGTGCCAAATCTTGTAATTAGGTAAATGGCATTGAGTTTATATTTTGTAATATTTTAATCTTTGAAATATTGTTTGTTCAAACATTTCAGGGAGGGTTAAGTTCTGCTTTTATGTTTTTGACATGTTTTACAAACAATTTTCTAATACATTAATAGAAACAACTCTGGAAAGTCTACAAGGTCTTTCTTACTGAAATGTTAAGCAGATTCAGCAAGAAGTTATCAAAATTGAGACCATACCGCTGTGTATTTATTACAATAAATAAATAGAATATGTAAATAATTTCAGTATGTATTCTCAATATGTACCCTTCTTCATCTGTCCATTGTTGCACTATCAGCAAGTTCTTAGGACTTGGATACAAGGAATCTGGCCTTACCTGAACATCAAGCTTTTATATAAGGTTTCTATTTCTCAGAAAACTGACAACCAAATCCTCCCAAGATCTCATTAAAGCTATTAAAAAATAGCTTGCATTCTTTATTTACAATTTTTCCGTTTTCCACACAGAATTGTTCCCATCTCTTTTGAAAGGCTCACAATTTTTAGTTCTGTTTATATATTTCCTCAGGTGCTTCTTGTACATTTTTTTCTTCCCACTTTAAGGAGACATTCTAATAATCATTTAAACTTAGCTACCCCATGGCCCCAAATCGTTACATAAAAGGGAAAGTTTAACAACAGCTAGTTACACCTCTAAATTAAAATTATGCAGATTGGTTACTGAAGTAAAATCCAGTCTTAGGGTATCTTTTGTCACTACTGAACTGCATCTGCCAAAATTAGGTTTAAATTAAACTTATTTTCTTTGTATTCTAAGTGAAGAAGCACATAAAAACATTTAGTTAATGTGACTGATTTGCTAAATCATGGTAACTTGATTGCATAGATGTCTGTCTGTGCTTTGGGCTACACCAACTCATTAAAATTCTGATTATTAGGATGCACACAGCAGATTTAAGTAAAACCCAATTATAATCGCATTTCTGCATCTAAGCAATTATTTTCTTCTTTTCATTGTTGAATCTCTCACAGTCAATTTTATGTAATTAAATAACTATGTCTTTGAGTACTCCTTTGTTAGTGATTTAACACCCTTCCCCATTAGTCTAGTTGATCCATGCCCTAAAAATTATTTTCCTATTTGAGATGGAGGCTACTAAAAACTAGTTTGATCTACGTGTACAATGGAGAACACAGTTTCATTAAGCAAAACAACATTTTATAGTCCTCTATAATAAACACAACTAAAAGGTCCACTTCCTTACATTATACTTCCATGTTTTTAAAAAGCTCCCATATAAGGTCTTATAAAATGTGTCCTTCTTGATCACTGCTGAAACACTACAGGAATATCTTTAGGAATAACTACTTTATTAGCCTAGTTCTCTCAATACAGAGCCCTACAAAGCTTTATTCTGTTGTGGATGATTTGCATCACATTTGACAACTGCTGTTCAATGTTCAGATCAGGCACCATTTTGTTCTAACAAAGAATAAACGTACCTTTTTATAGAATCCATATTGTCTGCTTTGTATAGCTGTCCTTTTACTATTTTAAAAAGCTATGAAAGTAATATATTTGGGGAACATGTATCAACAGAAATGTAGATGTCAGTGTGTGCATGTGCATGTCAATATCTACACACCTGAACAAGGAGCAGGACAAAGATTAAAGCTTAGTCCACCCTGATAAGGAAAAGCACCATTCCCACAGGAGTGCTCCCAGCAGCACAAGAGCCTGATCAGAACATTCACCAGTGGAAGAGCCTGCAGCCTAACACAAGTTTGCGTCTTAGAGTGCATATTGTTCCTTTTCCTGTTACCACATCCCCAAAACAGAGTACTGATACACATTTAAGACATATGAACTAAATTAAACAGAAAACTAACAGATGCCCCTCCTATGACTCATGGAAGTTGAAGATTAAGAAAAGCATATCACAACATCTCATGATGAGTAAAACACATAAAAGACCATGCAAAAATCATTTTGACATTACCAGTCAATAAAGATGCCAGAGATGGCATTAAGATTTTACAGCTTTTTTTCTTGTCCCGTGTTACAAGGGATCCTGGCTAAACCACCTGGGCACAAGTCTGGCTGCATGGTGAACAAATGGACACAAGAGTGCAAGCAAATTAAATCTGACAGGGAATGCATCTCAGGTAATTTGAAGATCAGAGGAACAAATATCACCTTGCCCTACCATAGGATCTTGCACTAAATTTTGTTATGCCATTCTTCCTAAAAAGATAAAAACAAAACTAAATCTCTGATTCCTATGGTAAAATTACCATCATAGAACCACTGGTTTTATTACAAAGTTAGCCTGAGTAACCATTTGCTCTCTTTTACTTTTCAACGTAATGAATTGTAATATAAGAACGCGCATATGGCTTGCAAACCCAGTCACTATTTGGAATTCCTCAATTCCATCAGATGTGAACCTCATTATTTGCTATTATTTACATAATTAATTTTTTTTCCCCTAGGTCACCTATGTGAGTTTCAATTACCAACTCTATTTCCTGGAAGAGTATGGCCTGGGATGACAGGTTTTGAGATGGAGGAAAAAGGAAGGGAAAAAAAAAATCTGATTTTCTTCTGCTTCTTCTAAAATTTAACTCTTCCCAAGACATTGCTGCAGCTTAATCTTCAGGCACTTTACTGTCCCATATATTTAGATTGAAAGACTGTTTGTACAGTGAAGGTGCCCATTTTGAAGAAATAACATTTCAAACAAAACAAAGCTTTCCTCACCTGAGAGAAAAAAAAAATATATACACATTAGAATTGTATCTATATATGGTTTGTATATATATGTATACATTTCTATTTAAACAAGTCCTTCCATAAGATTCCTTCTGTTAACAAGTCTGAATAGGTATCATTTAGAAAATTTCTGTGGGAGGATTTTAGGATTAAACTGTCAATTTTGAGTGTCACATAACATTCAGAAGCACTGGTACATTCAATTACACAGAAAAATCATATTCACTTTCTTGTACAGAAATTATCTCCTACTGTCATAAGTGGCAGATATTTAAGGATAAAAAGCAACCTTTTTGGACTTTCATTTTCATAACACATGCATGTTTTCTAATCAACAACTATGATGCCTGAATGTATGCACTATATGCCCTCACAAAGCAGTCATATGCAAGGTTTGGATTCCTAAGTACCTATGAAGACTGAATATGCAAGAGTGACACAACTCAGTTTAAAAAAAAACCCTCCCAAGTAAAAGGCTTAAAGAAGTGCCCTGAACTTTCCCGGTGAAGACACAGTAGCCTTAAGTTTCAGCCTCAGACAAACCTCAAACACCTTCTCTTCTGCTTGACCACAGGGAATTCCAAGCACTGCAGAGTGTCAAATATCACCTGAAACACTGTAGCCCTCAAAGCCTCCAAACAGATGTTTTGTTTCTCTATAACTGCATTTAGCGGTAAGCTCTACATAGGAGCTCACACTGGCTATTATGTTACTGTATTATTTTGTGACTCAATCTTTTGTGCTGTAAATTTCTTTAACTTCTAGATAATAAGAGGCTGATGTAGTTTAAAATACCGCACTAAAATTCCAAACACTTTTGCATACAGAGAATAAACTGGCTTGATTTATAGCTAGCATGAGCAAGCTTTCTCTTGCCCATCCATTTTGTTAGAATCTGATGGCTCTATTGAATGCCCATTTTCTCACAAAAAGAATTGATTCTAGAAACTGCTTAAGATGCCAAAACTTTACTACTATTACTAACCATGACTACATCAAAGCAGCACTCACAGCACTCTCTGAAAATGCAATCAATTACACAACAGGGTCTTGTCTTTACTTGGGACTGAAGTCTCCAAAATTTACCCTTCACAGCTACACAGTTTGTGCTTTTTTCTGATGAACTTCCACAGTGGGAAACATATACATCTGAAGTCAGGGGGGCCAGTATGTGTAGAGTACACTACATTAATTCTTCATATTTATATGATACTCTTTTTCACAAATCACTACTCAAACTGATCCCACTCTCATTACTGTATGCCTGCTATTTAACGGATAGTGAATAGTACCACTTGGCAGAGCACATTAGCTTATAAGGTCCAAACAGTAGCTCTGCTGTTAATTTTTTTATTATTAAACTTCAAAAAGGCCTTGCAAACAAAAAACCAAAACAAATGCAATGCTGATGCTCTAAAAACCCTGCAGACCTCCATGTGAGCCGACGTTTCTGAGGGAGTGCTGGCTAAAGCAGACGAGTTGTCTCCCTGATGAAGAGTCCCTATTCATAAGTTAGCCACCATCTCCTGAACCAGCAGCCCTCAAACTGAAGCTCACAATCTCAAGGTTCATTCCATCTTCCCATTCCTCCTATTCCCCCCTGCAGTTCAAGCAGCTCTTTGCAGGAGGCAATGGAGAATTGCAAGGGGATAAACTAACTTATGTTCCTCCTCCAGCTAATAGATCTCTATCTAAATGTATGTAAAAAAACATTTATTGCTACTAAGAAATAAAATACAAAATAATAATAAAACCCCAAACCCACATGAATTCCAGCTATCTCAGGTTTTTCTTTCTATAAATATCTTTTCAGTTACCCACCATCCAAACATCAGCAAGTCACTCATAACTCACAATTGCTCTGGGTTAAAAATAATCATTGTTTTCCTTGCCTAGCTATTTTTTTACCTGGACCAGTTTCCTGATCAGGTTCACCACATGAACACTGAAACACAAGTCAGGGGCTGGCACTGTTTACACTGACAGCACCACAAAGAGAAATGCTCTTTGAAACCAAGCCTACAGATACATCTTATGTATCTGTATTAACTCTGTATTAACAGTAGTTACTTATGCCATGCTCCAGTTAAGTAATCAGTCACATCTTACTGAAAATGAAAAGTCACAGAAAACCTGAAAGAAAGGACAGAATAAAGAAGAATTCAGATTTAGGCAGGTTCTTTTTAACAAAATAATTAAAAGAAAGTTATGGTTCTGACCAATCCACGGGACTTGGAGCTTAATTTTAAAGCAGCTACAACATGCAAAATGGATATCACTCCAATACAAAAACTTTCTAGAAGAGGCCAGGTAAGTTTAGTTACATAGTTCAATCAGCCAATTTGCTGCCTCAGAGTATTAGAAGTCTACCCAAAAAGGACACAAAACGCAGTCATTCGCAGATGCTGAAAGTACAGCCCTTTGTGGGTAAAAACTCTACAGTCTCTAGCAAACCAGCACCACTTGCTTAAAAACATGAAATGTAATATGACTTGGCACAAATCCCATTTAAATAACAAGCCCATAAAGCTTGCTGGCACTTACTTAGAAAAGAGTGGAAAGAAAACAAAATCTATTCTGATTTGCTCAATTCTAAGAACTAGATTTGTATTTTAAATGTAATATTTATACATGACTCAACATCTTAAACTAGACTTCAAGTACAGAGGAATGCAAGTTAAAAATCAAATCCAACAGATAACTGACTTAGTAAGCCCCTTCTAGATTTACTCTTGAGGTGAAAATTCAAAGTACTGATTTCCCTTGCTATACTTCTCTACTCCAACTTATTAGCATTTCTGCAGTGAACTATATATTTTACCAGCTTTTTTTGAGATAAGGGAACTTGCTTCTTACCACTGTTAATATTCAAACTCCTGTACAGTAGTTACAGGATCTTCCCACTTCCTATAGCACATTTCAACTGCTCAGGGAAGTCCAAGGAATGATACACAAAAAGTCTAAATCAGCCAAACTGAACTACCACTGTCCACAGAGAAGACTGGCTTTAACGAGTTACCATAACGAAATACAGTAATTTAAAAGTAATTTCTGCTGAACACCCTGTCACCTGAGACCCATGTTTTTTATTGTGTGAAGAAATGCAGTTATTTTTGAGGTGCTCTCTTGTGTATAAGAGACATGGGATATTACCAGATTCCTGAGCTGTTTTATCTACAAGAAACAAGTTCTAGGATTAGAAGTTACAGTTAATAAATATTTACATACAGAAATTATTGGCTACATGGAAAAAAAAAAGTCTACACTTCAAGATGAGATAACTTGATAGAATGTTTGAAAATGAAAAAACCTTTTAAACCCATTAATTATAAAAACTACCAAATAATTAAACACAGAACAAATACCTGGTAATTAATGTCTGCAATAAGATGACAAGAAAACTGGTGGAGCTTTGATGTTCTTGAAGAGCTCCAAGATCAAGGTTAAAAAACTTTCTGGAATACATAATTAGGTAGAAAGTTAACAGCTTGCAATAAAGGGGTGAGATGTAGTGTCTTATCAGAACACAAAGGATTCAAGATAGGTTCATGCATGCTACTCTTAAGCAACTTAAAATAAGGAATAAACACTGGCATTAAAAAATTCAACCAAACAAGAAAAAAATATTTTTCTACATTATTTAGCAATTTTCAAAAGCAGATTCAGAATAAAAACTACATTTCACCTTTGTGCTGAAATATATTCCTGGAAAGAACTAACTTCTAGCATAACACCATGTGACATACTAGACTGAGATAAATTACAGAAGTTACTGAGGACCTTAAAAAACAAAACCATAGAAATAAAACAAATAAATACCAATACTTTGAAAGTATGTGGATGTTTGGATAGAAAAATGGTAATATTTGCTATGTAGCAAAGCTACAAAGTCTGAGGTGTAAACTTTAAGGTTTCATTAATATAACTGGTACTTTTGATCTTTTATAATTACTTTATTTGGTATATTTTATAATGACTTTCACCTATTCACTAAAGGAGAAAATGTCACTGGACTCTCTAAGAGGAGATTTTCCAGCAGCAAACAGTTCAGGTAACAATTTTATATGGTAACTGATTCATAAAGCATGATCACTGAACATAGTGTTTGTTCCTTGTCTGTCTAACTCAGTTATTTTTTCCTGTCTTTTCTATAGCATTTAATTTCCATGTATACCTCTTCTGGCAAACACCCTGAAAATAACAACTGTCCCTTCTGTACCAGCTTAGGAGGGTTTAGTAAATCAGTAGAATGATCAGTAATAATCACCACACTGCCAGTTATTCTGTCCAGTGGAGACAGCAACAGATGAAGCCAGGTGGCAGGACCAGAGGCAACCAAGGCCAGGACCTTTTGTTTCCAGGACACTGGAAAGAACCTCTGTTCAGCTCACTGATGGTCTTTCCTATGTTGTTGAGAGGTTTTCTTTCTGTTAGTCCTCATCTCAATTCCTTGCACCCTCTCCTCTCACAATACCTCATCTCAGTTATCTGTCTCTTTCTGCATTTTCTTTGTTCATCACATTCCTAGCTCACATCCAGAAATTTGCTGTCACCCTTGCTGTCAATCTACAATCTCTTATATAATGTAGTTTTCTTGTTTTGCATGCCTATCTCACCCATTTAGACTACTTACAGTTGATAATACCTGCCCCAATATCTATATTGCAGCTATCACAGGAGATGTGATTGCAGCTGACCACTACACACAGAGTAACAGACACAAAAACTCTCATGTCCAGCCACGGTTCCTTGGCAGGAACACCTCTACCAGTCTAAACTGGCAACCCCATTTTATGGCACAGCTATCTTGCTTTTGTCTGCTCTGGTGCAATGAAAATATTCTCCATCCAAGAACTGGCAATGAGCAGATTAATTTCAATTATGTTAAAATACTGTTATGCTTATAATACAATTTAAGTGCCTTGCAGCTCATCCTTAATTTGTGTACAAGTTATGAGGGGGTTTCATGTGCAATTCTACACTTACAGAGGTATTACCTGACATTGTACTGTTATAACCCTTCTAAACCCTAAACTGTAAAGACACCAAACAGATCGGTTTGATCAGTACTGGCTTTTAAAAGGGAAAGTGTACAGTTTGTCAGTAAACTTGGCTTAAACAAAGCTTCCTTAGAAACTACAGCTACACCTTATTTACAGTCAGCACAGTGCTGACAAATCCACTTTTTTATTTTTATGTTTAAAAATTTTCCCTGCAATAGTTCAAGAGAGAAGGGAAGAAAACATAAGGGTGGAAGACCTTGAAATAAAGAGACTCTCAAGACATGCTGTGCCAATTAGTTTACTTTTTCTTACAGAAACTGTGTTCTTAGAAATAATACAACTAGCAAGTCCAAAGGTCCATATTTAGGAGATTCAATCACGTCCTAAATATTACATATTTTAAATATTACATATTAATAAAGTATTTAAAATATTTTCTGTTTTTAGAGTTTTGCTCATACATACTAACATAAAAGAGGCACCCCAACACGAAGTCTCACCTTTCCCTGGCAATCTGAAGGCTTTATAAAAGAAACTCTATGTGGCAAAGAGAAAAGGTGAATAAAGAGAACTTGTACCCATCAAACATTTCAAAAAACTTACTGCATGGCAAATGAAGCTGAGCACAGTGTGGGCTACACTGTAAATAACCAGTGAGAACTCTAATGAATATATAGTCTTTAGGATTACTTATTTCTACCAAATGCACAAAAATTATCTCATCAATCCACCCAAGTGGTCCAACAAACTTTGGATATAGGCATGTTTTGGAAACACACTGGCAAGTATACTTCACTGATTGAAAAAACTTTGGTCATTACTTGTACTGAAATACCCATTAACTACCTACTCCCAAAATATACAAAATTATTCCAGTTAACAGCCTCTAAGGCAAAAAGTTCAATCTTTACCCAAACTACACAATAAAATAGCAGAAGGACGTGATCATTTGTACTCATCAGCACAGTGATACAGATGCAAAGTCTCTGAGCATGTAGCTTCTCTTTTCCAAAGCTTTACTACACACCAGAACCTCCAGTTACTCACTGTCTGATTTCAAGCAAGGCAGATTTTACATGCGGTCTCACCCTAAATAAACCCAGTATTTGCTCTCCTAACTCTGAAATAGCTTGTTGGTCTTCACTTTGTAAAAAGGAATAACCTCTTTGAGCTTTCTGTAAACTTCAAGGCACCAACTACCTGCCTGTGCCTCCATCTCACAACTGCTATTGCTGCCTGTGCCAGCTAGATAAATCCATGTAAAAATCAACATGGATCCCCAAAAAGTTGTACCAGGTCTGTGAGAACTAAGAGAAAGATTATAATTTCACACTGACAGTCCCCTCAAACCACCACTTAAAAGCAGACAAATTAACAATAGTGCAGCTATGTATATCACACTCTGCATTTTCCCATAAAAATTTACATATATACACAATGTAAACCATTAAAGGATGCCATTAAAATTTAAAAGTATTTTCTAAGTCACCCCTTAAATTTATTCCTTAAAGTATTTTCCAAGTCATTCCTTAAAAGCCACATCTTCAATTACCAGAATCTGATGCTTCCAAATTCAAAATACTGAATTGGTCTTGCTTATTTAGTCTATCCAGAAAAATACAGGAGTACTAATAGCAAAGCCAGATGTTGTTAATAACATCTAATTAACACCACAAGGTTTCTACTGATTCACTACAACCCCAGAAACCTTGGGTTTCTGGTGTTTTCATGCAACTAGGATAGATAGGATTTTTCTGGGAAGAACAGAGAAAACAAGTGAACAGCTGTGTCTAATAACACCCCTCACAGTCAGTAAACCTACAAGTTAACATTAAAAATTGAAGTTTCTTGTAATCTTTCAATCATTCTGAATGTAAAAGAGAGGAGAAATCCCAAATAATTTTGCATTTTAATATATTCTGCATATCCAAGGTCAACACTAACCTAGACAGAATGTACCCAAAAGTTCAATTATCTTGCAAGTAGCACAAATATTTAACCTGAAAAGGAAATACAAAGATTGAAAGAAAATGTGTGCCTTTTCTACTCTTATAAGCTCAAAGGACCATGTTTTATGTCAAAGATTTGAACATTACAGCCAGACAGCTTTCAAAGAGTTGAAACTGTGAAAGTTCTTTTGACCTTATACCCACGATTAAAGCTAAACTTTTAGAAGTTTTGAGTTTCTTTTAAATATTCTCTTTCATCATAAAAAACCCCAAACCTAGGAAAAAAAAACTAAAAAAACCAAACAAAACAAAACAAAAACAAAAACCCACATTACATTAAATATGTCCCAGAAGCCATATTTAAGCACATGTGATGCAGGAATGAATGGGTGGTAGGAAGAAGGATGTAAAAAAAATCCATAAAGAGAAGAAATACAGTTGCATTCTACTCAATATAATTTTCATTATTAGAAGTACTTAAACCACAGTGTTTGATTTTAGTTACATAAAGGGAGTAACTTAACTGTACAACTTTAAAAAAAAAAATAACAAAACAGTAAATATTCATAATCAAACAGTTGTGTAACACTCACTAAAGATTAAGTTGGGCTGCACCATAATTTTTACACTGCCAACCTCCACTTGCTTGCCTGAAAAAAACACACCTAATTTCTTACCACTGTTGTGAAATTACAGGGAAGTCCAAATGAGTCAACACTAATATTTACATACCTATGTCCTACTCCACTTGTTCTTCTTTATATGTTGACACTAAAGCCCAAAAATGCCAAGAATAATTTTTAAAATTTGTAATTTTCTCTACTGCAATTATGTCTACTAGAACTGACATAATAAGAAGTAAGAGGTAATAGAAAAAAACCATCTCTTTCAAAACCAAGCCTGTTTCTGAGGTAATACAAAGTCAGTTTATAACAAGGGTACTCACATGTATAAAAAATAGCTCTATGTTTGTCAAGTAGTGTGAAGCTTTCCTTTTGTAAATTTAAGAGTCATTGTGAGGTATTTTAAATTAACTGCTTTTCTTTCTCAGAATGCTATTTTGTGTTCCCCTCAGCTGATCTAAAGGTGACAACAGCTGAAAGACATGGTCTTTCCTACTCTGGCCATACTCCAATTAGCCAGACAAACTTCAATCCCAACTACTGCACTGGTCTTGCAGATCAAATGACCACACTGTGACCAGCACCAACAAAAGGAAGGCTGGACCATGATGCCTAAGGAGAAATCAGACCCTTCTTTTTTCTCAGTAGGTCTCACTTCAACCATCTTAAAGTCATCATGAAAATAAAGATTCATTATACTCGAAGATGAATTTGCTAAAATAAATTAACCTGTGTATCACTTCTTCAGAGCCCTAGAGAAAATCTAAGGGAAAAGAAACCAATCTGTTGGCTCTGAAACTGCTTTCTTCTAAAATACGTTATGCAAAGCTAAGTTCATAGAAAGGCAAAGTTATGTGCAAAGTGCAAATCTGTTTAAAAGTTGGAAGTGATTTATACATACAAATAACAGTATTTCAGTTGCAACATCAAAAATTATATTGAAAAGACTTATTAAATCTCAATTTACACACATAGCTTTAATATTTCTAACTTCCATTCACATTGCAGTGTCAAATACACCTTCAAAAATTCCTAAATATTTAAGAACAGAATTAGTGACAATTTTTCCAGTACAGATTTTGTTTTCTTACATAAGTGCATTTAATTTTGCTTTCTTTTGTTTAAAATAAGAACAAAAAAAACTCATTTAAGAGTACAAGTTAAGATTAAGCTCCTGACAGTTAAGCTGTTTCAGCTGACTGATGGAAGTCATTCCCATCATTTCTCAATAAGTCAACTACAGATATCAAGTTTTAAATTATACTTTACATAAACACTCTGAATGAAACTTTTGGAAGTTTGTCATTTGCTAAACCTGATCACTAAAGTATTCAGCAAGTATAGCTACAATGAAAGATTTTTGTCCTCCCATCTGCAAAAGACAAATAGGAGAAAAAATAATTCAGAGTAATAACATAAACTTTAAGCCTTTACATTTCACATTTGATTTCTAATGACACTGGCAAGATAAATGATTTGCTTTCACCTTACACTTACTACTGTCCTAGTTTATCAAAAAACAGTTTAAGAACTTACTAAACTACTTAGCTTTTAACTTTCAGGTTAAAAGGATATCTTTGAAATGATAACTACATATTGTCTGAAAATATTTTGGCACTGGCACAGAATCTGCAAAGAATAGCCCAAGCTTTAACTTAATTATCCTTTTACAAGAACTGTGGTTTCAGAAAATACAACAACTTCGTAAACATAATAATCACTAAGAGTAATTGCCTTTGGCAGTAATGTCACAAAGCAAGTTTGGATACCCAAGATAAACCACGACTCCTATTATTTCTCTCTGTACTCTTCAGTTAATATAAAAACCCAAAAGCAAATGAAAATGGTGTGTCTAACACTGTACAAGCAAACAAAACACAAGTTTCTGTCAGAGCAACATATTATCATCAATAAATAATGAAATCAGTCAGCAAGCATATGTTACAGAAACTGCAACCCAACAATAAAATCTGCAAAAGTTACATTATTTACTAGAACAGAAATAGAAAGGAACTGATGGAAGTTTAGATGCAGTTACAGAAGCAGTGTGAAATAATCATTATACTACTTACACTGTACTTTACTCCCAGATATACTATCCACTTACTGCAACCCCTTTGTATATACTAGAAAACACCCAAAAGCACAGAAGCCACTTATCAATGCCTAAAAATATTGCAGGTATTTTGAAAGCAATTTAGAACTAAGAAACATGATAACCAGCTAATGTTAATACATTAAAACACTGTAATTCAAATTCTGTATGTAATAGGCAAGATTAAGATAAATTAAAGCAAGCACACCAAATTCCCAAAAATCAAGCTTCTTTCTAACTGATTTCAAGTCCCCTTTCTTTATCAGTTCCCACACAATTCCCTCTGCTGATTCACTGCCGTATATTGCCTCGCTTCTACAACTTCTGTTGTACCAACCTTTAGGCTGCTCACCTATGTGAAACTCTGCAAGTTTTCACAAGTCCAGTTCTACATCTGAATTGGATGTATTCTCTCTAATAGTTGATCATTAAAAGAAGGGAATTATTACTGTGTTTGTAAACATATGTGCTTTGATATTACTGTACAACTCCAAGTAAATTACTTGACTCTGAACATTTTCCATATTAGTACACTAACATCCCTACACTCCTGCATAAATTCAAAGCCATTTTATGTTGACTATCTGAATATGCAGCTCGATTTCTTCACATTACCCCCTAAACTACAGCAAGAGAAAACTGTTTGATTTAGTTGGAAGTCATACTGTTTAACAAGGAGGACTTTTAGTTTACATTATTTCAGTCATCCTATATACACCTGTAACATCTCAAGTGAGAGGGAAGCCAATATGTAGTGCAGAAGGGAAAAGAAGCAGTTAGAAAACTTTTAAATAATACATGATAGAACTACAACAAGATTATATTCATACCTTGCTTCTGCTGTGCCAGCTTGTGAAAGCCTGTAGTATGATGCAAGGAGGGCTGCTGTCAAATTCTGAAACCTGCCTAGTGCTGCAGGCTGATAATATAAATTCTCTTACTGCAGCAGTGACTTTTGCAGGCAGCCCTATTACACCTTCAAACAAAACCATGAGCATGTTAACTTTGCCCTTTCTAACAGCCCCACACAGCAGCAGCATGAATCAATTAACCCTAGTGGTGTAATTTTTCTATTATTCAACCTGAATTGCATTAATTCTTGACTGCTGAGGCAATACATTTTGTCTATTATATTAACTGAATGATGAGCAAACTGGATAGAACAAATTTGTATGGGTATGCTAATTTTAGCCATTTTTGTACCTTATTGTGTATTGAAGCAAGAGCTGAGTTCTTTAACCTGTAGCATATCTAGGCTTCCTTGATGGTCATCAGATAGCCTAGGGAACAAGAAGCAATCATAGGATTCTAAGAACTCAGTCTGCTACTTGTGTGGTACATGTACATGACTCATTTGAGAGTTTCCCTTGGGAATCTTCTAAAGTGGACACTTTTCAGAAGTCTCATTATATTTTTAAGTGTTTAAAATCTCTGCCAAGTCACTACTATAGACTTATGCCATCAATTGTGAAATATGACCTTAGTTGAAGCACATCTACTAACTTTGTTAGTTTAAAAAATACTAAAACAGATTTTATAAATAATTCTTAAAATCCATATAAAAAGCAATGCACCACAAAACCCACTAGTACAATTCATTACATTAGGCACAGGTCTAATGTGTGCCTGTGAATGCACACACTTCACAGAGAAGCATTTACAGTTTTCTTGGAAATAAAATGAAGTTCTGGGAAGTAGCAACCACCATCACCAAGAAACCAGCCGAGAAATTCACTGTACTCACTAAGTGCCAGGCCCCACCAAAATCCCCACCTTATTCAGGAGACAAACACTGAGCCACTCACAAATCAGCTGCTAAATTGCCGCAGTTTACACTATGGCATCTTAAAGCAAACAAACAAACGAAAAATACCATAAGGCCATACTGTAAACTCATTTACAAATAGTTTAATCATGCATGTGCAAGAGGATTGCAAAACAAACTACAGAAAAAAGTGTACTACCTGCCCCAAGATATGTCATCACCATTTCTGACTTAAAAAATTACTGATATCCAGTTTAACTGTTAACACTCCACCCAAGTGTACAGCTGCTAGGCAGAACTGTGCTATTCAAACAAACTTTAAAAAATAAAAGGGGGGAAAGGGAGAATGATCTACTCACTGTGCATCTGCACCAGCACAAAACTTTCAAGCCTTGGAAATTGTTGCTATTAAAATATTTTTTTTAAAAAAAAATCAAAAGTCCCTTCCTGGTCCCAAATCATACAACATTTAACAAGGAATAAAGGAAATCCAGCTTCTACATTTCTGAGATTTTTGCCGAATTTACATTTAACAATGGTTTTACTTTCACCACTAACATAAGAACAATATAATCACAAATACAGATTTGAAGCCCAAAAAAAGTTTAAATAAAGTCTGTTAGGATTAGCCTATTAGTAGCTCAGCAAATAGCTTCAAACATACAAAATTTAATATCAAACGTTTTTGGTTGCAATTTTTGGTAACAATTTTAGTTGCATTTTATTCACGACTCTAGAGTTGTATTTCAAAGTCAACACTCCGTTATTCTTTCTAGTTTTACATTCTTTTTACATGTAGCTATGTAGTTAAAAAATTTCTTAAAGCTACCAGCTTCGAAACAGTTCATTCACACTTAAAGTTTAAAAGATAAAAAAGATAAAAGGTAAATTAAATTACTAAAAGGTAATCAACAATGTGATTTCATTGAAATAGTCTGCTATTGGAATTAATACATAGAAAGCCTTTGTAACGAATGTAAACCAAGATTTCTCACAAATCACTGTCAGATCACAATATTTACTGTTCAAAGTACTATGTAAAAAACCCACTTCTACTGTTCCCCACTGATAGACTTTATTATTCCATTATCAGAAGTATTCTTCTATGAGACTTCCTTGTTTGAAGTCAAGATTATAAGAAAGTAAATTTCCCTAGTACAGCACACCCAAGAATAAACTTGAAGTGTAACTACTTTAAAAAACTCACTAATACAGTATGATAGGACACTACTGCTAAGAATCCAGTGCACTCCTAAAGTGCACTGCTCATTATAGAAGTCAGCACCAATGAAACAGTACCACTGCATCCAGTCATCAAAGCAAGAGCAGCCTGATAGGTCACATATCAACTGATTCTAGCTCTACTTATCAGCATAAAGTATCTCCTGGTAGTCAACATTTAATCATTTATTTAGAGCTTTCCCCAGAGTACACCACTTATTACGTACTTTAGTCTGTCCTCAAGGCCTCAGCTGAACACATTCTCTCCAGACAACTGAACAACTACAAAAAAAAACCCATCCTCCCTATGGAGAGCTTATAACCAGTAATACTAAAATGATATGGCACAATCAAACCTTCAGAGAAGTAGTTTTAATTTGATACTACTGACAATGCTAAATGTTGCTTTTCAGTTTGATATGAAACTATTTTAAAACCATACCATTGACAATTACATCCATTTAACAAATAGAATTCTATATTACAGCTGACATGAGAAACACAAACCCTTCAAGAGAAATAAATTTAAATTTAGCAGACATACATGAAGTTGTGCTCTATGAGACCAGTGAATAGTGACTTAACAGAACAAGAAACTCTAAAGCAGAAAGAAATATTAATTAAGCAAATGTAATAATAATTAACTGACACTTAGGGACTAAAATCATAAAAGAAAACACATTTGTGAAGGTCAGATGATCAACGTAACACTGTAGGCAAAGAAAATCCAAGACAAACAACCTGAACTTTAGATTTTGAAGAGCACTTTGTTGCAATTTACTAGTAGAAATATTTCAAGACCCTAAGTGGCCAAAAGTATCTTAAAATAAGAGTCATAATGTACACTTAAACCCAAAGAGTCCTACAGAAACTAGAAGCTTATCTAAGTTTCTGGTATATGTTGTACCTCTGAGACAAAACACACATTGCTCTAGAACTAAAGAGCCACAGGACAAGCTGGAAATGTTCTCCCAACCTCTGTTATCAGAAAAAGTTCTGGAACCTAGGGAGGGAGAGAATATAAGCACTGCACAAGAAACGGTCACCTCTCTACAAAAAAAAAAAACCAAAAAAACAAAAAAAAAAAAAAAAGAGGGAAGAAAATATAAAAAAACAAAATAGTTTGCCTGAGATCTATGAAGCACCTTCCCTTTTTCATTTCCTCTATACATTCTTTTCCTGTCCAGCAATTTTTAGGAATGGAGTAACAGGACTGACCAATTGCCACATATTACTCAGAATTTCTCTAACTACAGGGGCAACAATATTGTTAATATAATACTAAATAAATACCACAGAGTTCATGCTTAGAGAGCAACTTATTGGACTGGATTTAATATTAGCTTGTTCATTACTTTTTAAGATCTAAAAAGTCTTAACTAAATGCCTTTTAATTGTGAAGATTAACATAATGGCATCCTTCCTAGCAAAATTGCAAGTGCAGAAGAAACTCTTCCAGGAACTGAATACCATCACCTAAAACTTGTGCAGCAAATGGAGAAAGAGATAGCTATCAAGAGAGATAAGAAGGCAATAATTCACATTCATACTGAGATCTGAATATTTGCCAATTAAATGCTTTTTGTAGCCCTAAAGTAGTGAGCTATTATTTAATAATTTAAGATTATGTCCAGTCTAGCTGCACAAATACTGTACAGTCTGACAGGAAACATCCAGCTTACATTAGTATTAACATTGGTACACCTGAGAGAATTAACACTCAATCACTGCCCTAGTCCTTTTACATTTATGGCATTACAAATTGGTAACACATACACTGCGTTCTCAATTTCAAGCTATGAAAGTCTACTCAGCAGATTTTAAGAGAAGAAAACATAATGCAGCTGCCATGACACAGAAGAGATTCACAGTGATTTAACTTTACTATCCTAAAACATTTCTAAGACACATACAGCAAGATATACATTAAATTTTATTATTTTATCTATTATGACTAGTTTACTTTTTCATTGTATTACCAGCCCAAAAAACTCAAAGTACAAGTAGCCACAGCAGTTACCTTTCTCCAAAATAAACCCCCCCCAAAAATCACAAACAAAATGAAAAACATAAGCCACTGAAACCTTGGGACCAAAGCTTCATGAAACATGAAAAAAATATTTAAGAGTGACTTGGCTTTCCTTAAGAATAAAAAAAAGTATTACCTCTGTTAATGTTAGCATTAGTTCTGCAATGAGTCAAGTATATGACATAGCACTTAATACTAATTTGATTGCCAGTTTAATTCAATTCTTATTTCAATAAAAGTTGCAGATTACATCTGTCTCACCAAAGAAACCTTCAAAGTGCAGAAAACAATATTTACTAACTGAAATCATATATGACACTAAATATCCACAAAATATGACACTGTATTCACACAACACATTTAAAGGCATGCCACCGGTGCACTTTACTCCAAAGTAAAATCACTGGACGAATAAATCAGATTTAAAATATATTCAACAATATACGTTTCCCAAGCACCTATAAGAAAAGATCCAAAGGTAACATCCCTGCCCACTTACATAGTTTAAAATATTATTTATCTATTAAATATTACTTATCTGTTAAAATATTGTTTACCTGTATAAGCAAAGAGACAACAGGATACTCTAATACCCAAGAAGAAAGGTCAAAGGAGCAGTCATTTTCTCTTGTAATGGTATTAACACATAGAACATCCCAGAGGTTTTGTAAATCAAAGTATATGACATGAAACATAAGTAAAGACATGGTGGGAGAAGAAAAAAACGCCAGAAGGAAAAAGACTACCATGCAGAAATAGGAGACGTGGGTCTTTGAATTCAAAGACAATAAGCGAGATTCAGCTTGATGAGGAAAGTAGCAGTCAGACTACTAAAAAATCGTAGCAGCTGTATTTTGAACAGATTGCAGAGATAGGAATATCAGCAGAGGGAGAAGGTACTTGAAGTACTCCAGATGGCAGATACAGAAACTTCATTTGCAAAGACAGAAAAAGAAAATGTGGTCTTGAAAATGTTATTTGGACAAGGAAGGAGTACATGAATAAAACATGACTTTCTCAAGGAGAAGAAAAAGGGTTATTCCCAAACAAGTGCCCTCCCTGGGTGAGGGAGGATTATTACACTGTCAGCAGCATTGCAAATGGCAGGCAAATGAGTAAAGTTTGAGAGAGAAGATAAAGCGCTCTGAAACATTCAAAATGTTTATGATGATAAAAAACACCTAAAGGAAATACAGGACACACAAAGAATGAAGACACACAAAGAGCCATGAATCTCTACAAAGTTTACAGCAAAACCTAAATATAGGAGATGCAGAGATTTCTATGAACTATTCTATTTCTATAGAATATTTCTATATTTTTTCTATGCATACTTTAGGTACAGAAGTGGGAAGATGCTTGCAGCAAGCAGCACTGCAAAGACAAAAGAGAGTCAAGGCTGTGACAGCCAGGCAGGTTTCCCTACATCATACGTCCTCTCACTCCCACAGACCTAAAGCAGCTTAGTTACGCATTTTATAAAAAGCCCAACTACACTTTGAAAATGTAAATATTTTTTTAATTGTATTATAGCACCACCTGACAGATGCACAACAGCAACTACTTTCAATTATAATTTTTGTGGTGATTTAAAAGCAAGACCATGTTTTATTTGAACTAAAATTTATGTTCTAACTACATGCTTCAATCAGTGTGGAGTTACTGAAAAATACAGACAGCTAGAAAAAAAGTACTCTAATACCCTCTACTTGCAATGGTTGCCTGAAAAGGCTAAACATGTTGAGTGACATTGAGGGGAAAAAAGTCCCCTTGTGTTTCAGTAAGATTTTCTTAAAAGAAAATAACAACTGTGCTTTAAAGGAGTAATTCAAAGAGATTAAAAAAAAAAAACAACAAGCCCTACAACAAATGCTAAGATGTCAGAAGAATCTTAACATACTTCCCTGAAGAAGTAGCCCCCCCTGTGTTTGCTTGGTATCTTAATTTGCCTTTGGTTTCAAAACCCTAGGCTTGCCAAGAGCTATTCCTTTCAAAACCTCAGGAATTCCATTACTAGTTTTAAGCTAAATTAAAGGAAAATAGAAGCATTCAATGCATGGCAAAAGTACGCACAAAGTGTTTGTTGATATTCATAAATAGACTGAAAAATTTACCCAGGTTTGAAGGGTAACTGCTGCATAGTCAACTCAGTTTTGCTCTGCCATGCTGAAGAAAAGTAAGCAAAAAGCTACTGCTGTCAGTTCAGACAAACTCAGCATAAGATTGATACATTGCTACCAAGATCGAACACAACACTACAGTTTGCATTTCTGCAGGAGAAAAAGAGGAAATAGTGAGAGTTCCCTCTTTAAAGCAACTGTTTCAGCATCTCCATTAGGGAAAAAAGTCTCACTGTCTTGGCAAAAACCAGTCAACTCTCCACTGTCAAACATCTTGCAAGTAATGAAATAAAAACATTTACTCTCAGAAATTCATCTAGTATTGTGCTGATGAATATCTTTCCAATGTCCACACAATTGGGTCTCTTCCAAATCATGGTATTTTATGATTCTCAGCAAGCAGTATTACTACAATCACATTTGCCCAATAAAAAATGGTAAGAATGAAATGTCCCCACCTGCATATTGTGCCAGGTGTCATACTATCACACAAGAAGGTAATATCCCTGTGTAAAGCATTTAAGAAAATCTTCTTGAAAGACAAATGCTTCATCTGTGTCAAGGTGTGCAATCCCAATAGACAAGAACTACTATGCAGTTTAACTTCTTTGGCAGCAGTGACAGGAGAACAGTGAAAATATCAACACACTATTTTAAACTGCACCTCTCATGAGAGATCAAAGATCTGTATCTTGCATTAGAAATGCAGGAGTCTGGGTATATGGGATGGAGAGTTTATTTTACCCTTGGAAAGGCAGGAAATTAAATAGTATAGTATTTTACATTTGCTACAAGCACAGGCGATTAATACGGTATTTGTGAATTAGATTTTTCCCAATAGAAAAGTAACAAACACACATACAAGAAAAATCTGAATAGCAAGATATACTTGAGCATCTTTTCCGTAAGATACACATTTATCATAAATTAAGGAAAGAAAAAGGATAAGCTCAAAACATACATTTAGGGTATTTTTTTAAATCCTAGTCCAAAAATGTACCAACACAGAGGTGTTTCTATCTACAGCCAAAACAGAACTTAAACATCTGTTAAAAAGAAAAAACAAAAACAAACAACAAAATAAAAACTAAACAAACAAAACCAAACCAGTTCTGTGAGAAGGAACAGCAGGTCTAGTAACTGGCTGATTCTAGAAGCTGAAGTATAAATAAAGGCCATCCAGCATGGTCAGGGGTATGATTGCAGCGACATGCAACACAATGATTTTACCCCTGCAGCATCTGAGAAGAACACAGATACTAGTGTTACTAGTAACTAGTGTTACTGCCTAACACTGATACTAGTATTACTTTGTAGAGTAAGATTCAAGCAAAAAAATCAGGGATTACCCTGGACCACCTGAGAAGTCAGTGACAGATTACATATCACTCCTGTGACAAAGAGCTTCTCCTCTCACTACCCCACATATGGATGTAAAAGCATTTTAGAAAAACAACAAAATAAAACATGAAATTAAAGTACTCTAAGACATGAGAAGGAAACAGTCAGTAATCACAATGCCATTTCCACTAATTAGAAAAGAATGCATATAGTCAGTCCCAAGCATGCAATAATCATGAATTTTTATTGTATAAACATCAGAAATAAGTTATTAGTTCTTTTTATTTAAGCCAAGAGGTAATTATTTCTGTTGTCATTTAAAGCTTGAGGGGAAAACTGAAATTGTGGAGAATCCCATGGTTGTAGGAAGAGGAAACTCAATAAAGAGTGAACTAAATTCTCCATCATGATTGTTGCCACCCTGCCAGATGCAGTGAAGATGAAGCTTTGAAAAATACACTATAGTTGGAGAATACATGACATACGTACTCAGACATTTGCATGCACACATACTTCCATGAGAAAGCACCACATACCTGGTTATCACCCGTTCAAATTTAAAAAGAATCATCACATCTAGCACTGATTACGCAGAAGGGCCAACACCAAAAGACGATGTTCAAGAGCAGAAAACTGAACATCTATTACAACTGCTGTTCTACAACTCATACACCACCAAAATACCACCTGCATCCCCTACACGATATTAAATATCTCTGGACAGCAGTTTTCAGCAAAAAGTTCCTCAAATAATTTTGACAAAAAAACAGTAGCAGACAAAAATAAAACCCATTATGTTTTTACAGAAAACGTTACCTAAGAGCTTCCAGCAGTAACTACTGCCCAGTTACTCATCACCACTGAGCAAAGAGAGACTACCACCCATAAAGACTTGCAACAGTGAATCATGTAAGAGCACACTAATCCACTTTGGGAAAAATTAATCAAGGTAACTGACCAGTGAAGGTAGGCTGAGCTAATACTGTCCATTTAATGGCTGATTATGTAACACTGCATATGGCTTCTCTGGTGGAAAGGATTATTATGCATGGTAATCTATGGCAGAGAAGGAGAGACAAATGGATGGAGGACACTGTATCTACAATTTTCACAGATATTAGGGGATAAAAAAATAAGACAAAAATCAATGCCTATCCATATCCTGAAACATTAACTACAACACCTATGACAGGCTGAATAAGATAGATTTTGAAAACCACTAACCATTATAGTTACTTAGGAAGAGAAGTCACAGACTGCCTCCCCAGAAACCATGTGAAGTTATAATGTGTATCTTACCTCAGACAGATGATCTAGCCACATAATTTTCATAGATTTGTTATGTCTCTTTATCTACTTGTTAATGCAAAATACGCTGCCATTTTCTTAGTGGACACTGATCACTAACTTTCCTTATTTATGTCTTTTATATTTAAAAGCTCAATATAAATGCCAAATAAATTCATTTGTGGAGTAATTTGATGAATACCAGTTGTATGAAACAATAGGTATCAATTTTTTTTTTTAAATTAGATACTATATAAAAGGCCAGATTCTTCCCCCAGAAATCCCTTCAAAGCACAGAATGAAACTGTACACACACCACCCTGGTTTAAGGGGTCTCAGATGTAAATATTCCCATGAGCTATATCCAAACGATGTCTTCAAACCCTTAATGCTGTACCATCTTAACTTCACAGAATTAAGGCCAGTATCAAATATCCTTTAAACTGCCATAATGTGTCACTGTCACCAAAAGAAACAGACACACCCTGCTCCCCTTACCGCTTGCTTCCACCCCCATCTCTGCGCCAGCACAAATGTTTGTGCAGCAAACTGATCCAGCTCAAAGCGAACCCTTCCCTGCCTGCCCCTCCCCCGGGTTAGCTCAATCCTCAGCCCAGCTCACCAAATAACCATACAAGTATTTGCCTGCACAAAGGAGGAAGCAGCAGAGCAGGGTGGAAGCAAACAGGACCATGTTTTTCCATGGTGGAGCTGGTCTGTGCCAGCTGTAGGCCAAGGAAGGAGTAGTAGGTCGAGTCCTACAACACCAAGCTCACAGATCCAGGCCTAGGTGAGCTGCTCTTGCCCCTCCTCTCTGGGAATCCCAGCCCTCCACTCACACAGCCACTGACAGCTACGCAACTGCCGGGTCAGTCGGTTCAGGGTGCCGAGTCAACTGGAAATTAATTCTACCAAGGGAAAAAAAACACTAAATTGCTAATTTTCAGTCGGTACAGGTTCCTGAATCACCTCCCAGTGCAATTCTTACCAGCACAAGGAAGGAAGAGAAGGAAGGATGCTGGAAAGGTGGGAGGTCCAATTTTTATCAGCTTGTGATGCTGTGGAAACACTCAGACACCAACACATTTTAAATTTCAACTTGCCTGCAGAGCTAAATGTGACTATTTTAATCAATTTTTTTCCTAAGATTAAACCTTATTCAAATCTTTGCAGGAAGATTCAGGACTATGGCTAAGCAGCCATAGTTTATTTAGGCACAAGAAGCAAGAAGTGAGGCCAGTTCACTACATTTGCCACTTTCACCCTTCATAGTCAATAAAACAAAGAGAGAGCATTAGTTTCTCTAACTTAATGATAGATTTACCAGATAATTGTTTTAAACATCACTGATTAAATGAACTCAGATATTTGCATAAGAAGAACATACATGGAATAAAATTATTACAGCCATGTTAAGTATTATCTTAACCATAGATTAATAGTCAAAAGAAATTTAAATGATTCTGGTGATTAAAGCTGTATAACAAACCTCAGGAGTGAATTTCATCCATTATTCAAAAGGTTGTTTTGCTTAAACTACAAGTCCCAATGATCACAGAAATGAACAAAATTCATTTCCATGAGGTAATAATCAAGACACCTAATAAACATGGATGTAGCTACTTTCAAGCTGTTAAACAACAAAGTATCATAAATAGGAGGATAGTCTGTTAGCAATAATATTTTTAACTCCACCGCCAACACTTGACACAAAACACTGACCTGGAAAGTGAGCAAAACCCTGAAAAGCTATTTAACCATATATTCCTACAACTGCTGGCACACTGTTTCAACAAGCATTTTCAAAGCATCCTCAACATGGAAGTAAATAAACTCAGGGATTCTCAGTCAAGTAATAAGGTTCTTAATTTCTTTCCCTTCAGCACGGAGTTAACAGTACTTGGACCTGAACTGGTGATTTATACTGATACAGGTTTCCTTTCAAGCAGGCACAGACAGGTGTGCTGTTCAAATGCACTTGCTAACCAAGGAAAACAGACAATGAATCTCCCTGGCAGTTCTGCTGATTTCAACAAAAAAAAAATTATTGGATCTGAACCCATGTATCAGAATACCAAGCCACTTTTAACACAGCTTTAAAAATTTCTTTAAACAAATCTTTAAAAATTCGTTTTTCATTTCACTAAATACAAATATACTGTACAATTAGCAGAATGGATTAAATGTCAGGTTCATTATATGGAATTACTGTTAATGTTAACACCAGTAAAGATTTATTCCGAGAACTCTTCTTGCTCATTACACTAAACATCACTTTGTCACTAGGCCTTAAAGATTAAAAGAAAAATTAAATATTCCTGTATCTTTATATATATATAGTCACAAATAAAATGCTTCTTAAAAATATTAGTATCAAACAACAGCCAGCAACTTTCTCAACACTTACTAAAATTTCTTGATTTCTACACTATTTCTTCATTATAATAATATAGTATGCAATGTTAGCATTATATGCAATAAAAGCATTACTTTCAACTCACAGTCCAACAACATTCCTAGTGATTTTTAATCATGATTATCACATCTTATGCAATGACTTTGAACAAGATGCAGTGACCACGAAGATGCAAAAACATGCATTCTTCTTCAAACATTTCAAGTTTAGATGATCACTCAAGCCAAATCAGCACTGAGACACCTTTTGACGTCGGTGTGTCTTCAGATCCGTCCTTGCTAGATTTACTTGTATTGATATGTCACAGGATGGGCGGTTTAAAATGACGAGGAAGCGAGCTCGGTATCGCTTTCATTCATACACACGGCACCCCTTCCAAGAGCCTGGAGGAGCCCCTTCCCCTGGCAGGCTCTGTCTGCGGGTCCCAACCCACCGACCCCACACAGCTCTCAATTAGTCTCGCACCTCGAAAGCCCCCCGGGTTAGCTCAGCGACGTGGAGTAACAAACGCACTTGTCTTGGCAGGCATGTGACGGACGCAGCTGAGCCAGAGGAAGGTGCGAGGGCTTGACAGGTGACACGAGATGAGACACGACCATCGGACACGCCGCGCAACGAGAGGGCGGTCAGGCAGCCGGGACCGCTCCCCGCGCCAGACCTGCCTCCAACACAGCCACAGCAGGGACAAATTTATCGCCTCGTCTTTTGTTTCTAAACTCGCACTCCGCTCGTCCACCGCCGCTCCCGCCCCAGCCCCAGAGTAAGGCAGCGATCCCCCTCCGTGCCCGGCCTTCTCCGCCCAGAAACAACCCCGGGCCGGAGCCCCCCGCGTCTGTGGGGGCCGGGCCGCCACCGAGCTCCCGCGCCCGGACCCACGGGGAAGGAGCAGCAGGTCCTACCGCGGGGCACGTCCCAGCCCGGCTCCCGCGGGAGGAGGCCAGCCAAGGGGCTGCTCCGGGGCCCGGAGCTTCCACTGGGAGGGGGCGGCAGCGGAGCCGGCCGGGCACCCCGCAGGAAAGAGCCCGGGGAGGGGGCGAGGACCAGCACTCACCTGGGCCATGAGCCCCGCGCTGGCCGCCGGGCCGGGCCGCCTGTGACGGGCGAGACGGCGGCCCCGCGTCGGGCCGGGGCACGGCTGCGCCTCCGACCGCGGCAGCGACAGGGCCGCGCTCTGGGCCGGACCCTGCCCGGCTCCGCTTCCGGAGCGCGGCGCGATCGCCTTCCGGGGCAGCGCCCGCGGGGCCGCGGGGCGGGCGGGGCGGCGCCTCACGGCACCAGCACCGGCAGCGCCCGGGCGGAGCGGCGGCCGCGGGGCTGAGACGGGGGCCGGAGGGGAGGGAGGCGGTCGCGAAGCGGGTCTTGCTGACTCCTCAGGTTTGGGGGGGGAGCGAGGGGAAAAATCAATCTGTAATTGCGCGCAGGGCTAGGAAGGATTGGCTCGGTTTGCTGTCACTTTTGTAGCGCTCGGTGTCGCGGTGTTACTCGAGGCGCTGCCGCGGTGGCTCCTCGCCTGCGGCCGTCGGAGTTGGGCTGTGTTAGTAAGGTTGCACTACATGCGACTGAAGGCAAAGGCAGGCGCTGTGCGCATTGAAAACAAAGATACAGCACAATTGATGTGGGAAACAAGAACCAGAGGAGGCGCCACACCTGTGCAGGTTTATGGAAACGGTTAACACTCCTGTTAGCCAGTGCAAAAAACCCCACAGGTTTGTTCTTGCTCTTGCTACCTCTGTGTCACCGTGTCTCTTCCCTCTTTACAGAGCAATACGTGTGACAGGTCTTGGACCAGAAGACACTGTGATCTATGATTACACTTGAACGTGTAGGTTTTGTCCCATCGTACACAGAAACACACTGATCACAGAGCAGCCAACAAACTGCATCAAATTCAGCTTTGTCTCTTCTTGTTATCCACCTGCTTTGGCCATAATCTAACTTCTGAACTCCTCACCAAACAATGCCTTGCACCAAGCTGCTTCATGTACAGGTCTGTCCATGTCTCTGAGTTTCTCAGGGTTTGTGCAACTCCTCTTTTGACTGTTTCAGTCACCTCATGATAAGGAGAATAGAAAATCTTGCTCTCACAGTTGCTCACTTTCTTCCCTTCCCTGGACAGTTACTGCTTTGTAGCAGAAATGTTGAAAAGAAATGAATCATAGTACTCCACAATCCTAATATTCATTTAATCTGTAGGTTGTGTGAGAGTTGAAAAAGCTGAAGTCTATGCAGCAGTTTTCTTCAGATGGACATGCTAGAAAGTTGATAATACCTAGAAGGAAAAGAGTGGAGAGAGCACTGCTGTGGTTTAGCATTTGTATCTCCACAGATGTTGGCTCCTGTGCATGTGAGTCAGGACCCAGAGGATGAGATGGATTGAACAGAGTAAATGGGATTTTCCTATATCTGAGTCATGTAATAGGTGAAGTCATGTAGCAAACACTGTCATCTGACATACAGTATGTGCTCGTATGCCATAATCATAATATACCAATGGGCTTCAAAGCAATAGGCTATTCTTAAACATCTGCAGGATTCCTTGTGGCCTTCAGGTCACAGGACTGGCCTTAAAGTCTGTTGAGGTGCAGTTGTCGATCTTGATCTGTGAGTGCACATTCAACTAAGTATTGTGCCTTGAAATTTTTCCCTAGTGTTTTCAGCAGTGTCTGGATGAGCAAGAAACAAAGTTTCAGTGTGTCTCTCCTGGGTCATTTATTTATTTTGTCCTCCCTCTAGCTCTCACCACGCCTTTACCAGTTCATTTGAACGGGTACACTTAAATTATGGCAGGATTTGTATTAAATTAGGATATCACAATGCCTCTTTGACAGTCAAGTTGAACATCTTCATCAAAGGTGAAGTGGTATATTTGTTCATGTGTGAAACTGGTCATCCTTACTGTTTACCTGAGTGTTACCTTACCCAACTCACCCAAATTTACTGACAGACCAATTCAGTATTTAGATACTGGAGCTGCACTTTGTGGCTTTTATAGATTTTTCTCCGAGGGATTTTCCTGCTTCTTGAGACCTTGCTGTGCTGCATTCCTGGTGGAAATTTCTGTTCTGTTGTTGTTCCTTCATGTTCTCACTTCATAGATGTTCTGGATCCATGACATATTTGTTGCTGCTCATATCTGCAATCATTTCTGTCATCCCAAACTGAAGTTATTGCAGCTCTGTCCAGATGCTGCATCAATTACAAGTCTTTCAAAGATTACGTAGTTGCTTACAAACTTCTGTAAATTATTATCTTTTATTGCTTTAAGTCCTTTGATGGCATCTTCATTTCTATTAGATCTCGCTAAACTTTTTTTATGTCAACTTTGAAGTCCAAAGCCTTCTGTGTTGTTTCACTATAACTCACATTCTCTCTTTTAAAAAATTAGAAGCTGCTACTTTTTTTAAATCTTTTCCATTTTAGTGCCTAAACTTTCCAAATTGTTTGCTTCAGTATCTTTTATATGGTATTATACAACTACTACTGGGTGTGCTAAATGCATGTCTTTCTGAGGCAACAGAATTTAAAAATTAGGTCATATAAGTATTTTGGAAAGTTTCTTAGTATTTTAAGAGGAAATAAATTTGAACTGCATCAGATATATAGTAGATCGTATTTCCAGAAGTTCTTATTGCACTGTCCTAATGTATTTCAGTATTGATTCACAGACCACTTTTGTTCCAGTCCCTGAAGTCTTACAGGCTGATACCGACATCTTTTGGTGGCTTTTATAACAAAATTTGGACTCTGCGAGTCAAGTGCTTTTGCCCTTGGCCTATGTTGATTTAGGCATTATTCAGTTCTGTAAGCAGGAGCACAGTCCTGTCACATACATTTTAACAGCAGATTTTTTCCCCTGTACTGAGAACTGGTGAGGCCTCATCTCGAGTCCTGTGCCAGTTCTGGGCCCCTCACTGCAAGAAAGGCATTGAGGTGCTGGAGTGTGTCCAGAGGAGGGCAACAGAGCTGGGCAATGGTCTAGAGGGTGAGTCATGTGAGGGGCAGCTGAGGGAGCTGTTTAGCCTGGAAAAAGGAGGCTCAGGAGAGACCTTATTGTTCTCCACAACCACCTGAAAAGAGGCTGTAGTAAGGTGGGGGTCATCCTCTTTTCCCATGCAACTGGCAACAGGACAAGAGGAAATGGCCTCAAGTTCCACCAGGGGAGGTTCAAGTTGGACATCAGGAAGAATTTCTTCATGAAAAGGATAGCTAATCATTGGAATGAGCTGGCCAGGGTGGAGTCACCATTGCTAAAGGTGTTTAAAAAGCACCTGCACTTTCTGCTATGGTCTAGTTGACAAGGTGGTGATTGGTTACAGTGATCTTAGAGGTCATTTCCAACCTAATTGAGTCTATGATTTATCTGATTAATACAGTGGGTTTTTATTTATATTGTATTCTTTCTTAATATCTGGACCTGTCAAAGACAGGACTCTTGGGGAATAGAACGCCAAATTCTGCGTTGTTTCTGCTGCTTCCTTTCATATGCTGGTCAGAGATGCATGGCAACAAACTTCTCAAAGCCATGAAGTGGAGACTTATATCTCTATTTTTCAAGAACTTTGGAACCTTTCGCATGTCATGTGAAGTTTGTCTTCTCATGAGAGAAGCATTTTCTGATGAAATATGAGATATGTCTACACCCGCACAAAGCCTGGATGTGTTTTTGGAGATGAATATGGACTCAGATCCTTGATGTTTCAACTAAAACTTCTACTCTTGCAGTAAACGTAGGAGAATATACAGTTTCTCCTAAAATTATAGCAACAACCTCATGGCAAATCACAGAACTTTGCAGTCACTTTGATTTGTAATACAGAAGGCCTTTGATATTCCTGTAGGCACCACCTAATACAGCTATAGGTGAGGGCTGTACTATAAACACTTTCCTGGTTTATGACTGCAGTGAAAGCATTTTTCTGGGTGAAATGCAGTACAGAAGCTTGTGTGCTTTCTCTGCTATAGGAGGCTACCTACAGTAATTGTATTCTGACTCACATTTTCCAAAAATTTTCTTTTTTCCAAAAAGAAAAACCCATTCAGACTATGACAACATTTCAGAAGTGGGAAAACAAATTTAGAGAGAGAGAGTTGGACTTAGTGTGCTAGCTGAACAGAATAACTCCAGCCACATCATATTCTGCATCCCCTCATGTGTGGCATGTTAAGTAGAATAACCCTTTGTACATCACATCAAGTTTTTGTTTTCACAACCAAACAAACCCCCTGCATTCAGTAAGGGCCATACAGCACCTACTTATGGCCAGATCCTGCCCTTCTTATGAATGCACACCTCCACAGTACAGTTAATAGTTGGGTTTTTTTTCAGAAGGAAGTGCAAGGTTGAGCTGGTTTAAACCAGTAGTTTACTGCTTCATTGAGTATTGTGTTTAGTTGTTGTTTTGGTTTGAAAAGGTAGATGTCTGCTAAGGAAGGCAAGAGCTTTTTTGGAAATGGAAAATATAAACCTCCTCTTTCTGAATTATTATAATTTTTAAATAAAAGGTCTCTCAGGTAAAAAATTTGAGTAGGAATAACAGTTCTTTATTAGTATATATAAATATTAATAAAAAAACCCTACAACTTAATAGGAAAATTAAAATAAAATGCAGTAGTACAAAAACACTGACAGAGTCATAGTACAACCTGACACCCTGTTGGTCAGGGTGTTGATAACAGTCCAATTAAATGGTGGCTGCAGTCCTCCTGCAGTGACAGATGTGGTTCTGCTGAAGCAATGGTCCTGTAGAAGGGTGTAGTTTTCCTCTGAAGGTCCAGTGGTGATGTAAAGCTGTCTGGTTTTCCTCTGGGAATCCAGTGGAAAAAGGCTGCCTGTGATGTTCCAAGTCTCAGATTATATCCAGGTAGGAATGCTTGGTTCCTCCCCCTGGGTGGAGCATCTCACAACGGGATGATGTAATTTTATCAGCCATGCAGTGGGATTCAATGGCCCATTAGCAGAAGATATCATCCTGGAGGGAGGATGGGTTCTGGAAGAGATAAAGAGCACTGCCACACCTGGTTTTAACAGCTAGCCCATTAACAGAAGATATCCCCCTGGAGTTATGAGGGATGGGTCATGGAAGAGATAAAGAACACTGCCACATCTGGTTTAGACAGATGGTAATAGAATACATACTTTTGGTTACATCTTGCATTGCAACCTAAGACAGTTGTGATTTCACTTAAAAGTGAAAAAGAAATAATAAATCCAATAGTAAAAAAAGGTGTCTTGCAGCTGGACATTTTAATTTACATAGTGATTTTTTTCCTGAAATGACTGCTGGAATATGACAAACTTTCTGCTCTTACAGGGAAAAGTGGAGCAGACCTGGTCATTCAGGAAGTCTTCTAGTGGTTATTTGTATTATAATTTGGTTTTCCTCAGTTTTATAAATTGTCTTGTCCTTGTACAAATAAACTGCTGACAAGGTAAAAGGATCCATGAGTTCTATGAAGGACAGGGTAATTGTTGTGACAGCTGGTCAGTAGACTTTTAAAGATAATACAAGTCGCAAAAACGTCATTTTAAACTTACATATCTCCTCTGACCTCATTTTAGTCTGAGCTTGCTGTCTAAGCTATTATGTAGTTTGTTCTTAGAGGTGCTAGATGTTTGGTCCTTTATCATTTGAATATTGAAAGCCTGAAAAACATCATTGCAAGTGAAGCTGCTTTTTGGGCCTCACAAGTATACACACTAACTCAGTTCTCCTCACAAGTTAATGTTCTGTGTAACCAAACTGAACTGGTTTCATTTTCCTAGAAAAGGCTGTCTGTCATATGCAGTTCCTGTAACTTCTTGGTGATTGTTTCCCTGGAGAACCATCAGTTTGTTGAATGTACACACTTCTGTTTCCAGGTTATTATGCCTGTAATAAACAAGCAGGATATAAATCTAATTAAGGGCCTCAGAACTGTGTACACTTGACTGTGTGCTAAGTACAAAACAGTTTCCAAAGAACACCATCACAAAGGCAGACTTAAAAATTAGGCAACTTGTACAGCTGTGGTTTTTACTTCCTTGTGGGCACCAAGTATGATAGAATAAGGTTGCCTATCATACAGCATTTTTCAATTTTGTGTCTTTTGGAGGACAGAATGGAATGCCTCTCACAGGAGGAAATGGTTATTCTAAATCTATGTGTGCAGCAAGTGCCCTTTGCCTTATTCATTTAGCGAGTAAATACTTAGATATTTTTAGGGCATTTATCATTCTGTTAGTTGATACTTCATTAGCATTAGTGGAATTATGTCTGTGCTTCTTTTGCAAGGGAAGCAATAGAATTTAATTTTGCTTACAGGGAAGCAAACTCTGTCCAGGTTTCCTATGTGGTATGTGATGGAAGCAAGTAGACAAACAGGATCACTTGGGATCCACTCTGAAAAAGATGCTGGCTAAACTTTTCACTGTGAAGTGACATTTATGTGACTGAAGTCACAGTGACTGGAGAATAGTGCTAAATAATCTTGACAGATGCTGGGCTTGTGTCAGTTGTGCTAGTGGTGTCCCATGAGCTAATATTGTAACTGCTACTGGAAAACTTGTGGGTGGACTGTGCACCTTTGACTCAGCCATGACAGTGCTAATTTAGGAATGTTCAATTAAGCCCACACTGTGAGTTCATAACCAGGACACTGACAAATACTCCGTTTTGCCAACACAGCAAGTGTTTCAGTGTTTCAGTGCAGAGGCAGAGCAGGCAGGCAAGTACAGATGCAAAACTTAGAAGTACGTCCCTCAAAATCCTCAAAATAACAGAGTTGTGAGGAGCTGCTTGCTCCACTTGGAGTTCATGTCAGTGAACTTTTTTTTGTTAGACACCTTTTATGCAGAATTTGCATATTCAAGGCTAGGAGAAGCCATCCTGTCATTTTTCCTGTACTTCAGTGATTAGAAAGGCTGAAATTTGCTTGTAGGGGACATGGGTTTCATTTCATCCTCAATCTGTGAACATACAAATTAGTATTTTGCACATAGAGTGTGCTACAGCCATCATAGAGTTATTACATCTTCCTTAGGCTCTGAAATCAATCCAGTGAAACTGTTTATTGATCATCTGGGCTGGACTTCTAGGAGTAGAATTATCTTGCTGGGAGGTACATGTGAAAATGGTCAGACATGTTCTGGGGACATCACTGAAGAAAGAATTTGTTGAATGTAAGCACAGGAAATAGCTGGAAAACAGCTGAGTGAGAGTTTTTGAGACAGTAATTTCAGATTTAAGGAACATAGGTATTCAGCATCAGAGCCCTCTTGTTGGAATAGTCAGCAAGATTTGTATCAGGTCACAGAAGCTAACCAGTGACAGAGAGGTGGGGTGAGGCTTTAGCATACAGACAAATACGTCACACTGTGGAAAAATCAACATGGGTTTTTGTAGATAGAGGAGCTTTGTCATAATTATGAGGTTCTTTGACGAAATCAACAAACTGATAAACCAGGGTGATCCATTCATTGTAGTGATTTCAAAATAGCCTCTGGCACAGTCTCTCAGCAGCGCTGCTAAAGAGTACTAGCTGTCACAGGCTAGGAAAGAAGTCTCTTCGTGAATTAGTAACTACTGGAAGGGAAGAGTTAACAAGGTAGCAATAAATAGTCATTTTTTACAGTGTGGGAGAGTAGATTGGACTCCCACAGGGATTCATGCTGGGACCTGCGCTAGTTAGCATACTCAGAAATGGTCTTGGAAAGAGACTTGAGTAAAAGCAGCAGCACAGTTTGCTGCTGATGCAAAATCCTGTGCACTAGGGCACTAAGAAGCTGACAGCGAGGAGTTTCAAAAGGATCTCCTTCTGCTGAACAGCATGGGTGTTAGACTAGAAGTAGAAATTTGGTTTCTAACTGTAAAGTAATGCAGGCAAAACCAATAAAGGAAATAAATGCAAAGCATTGCATTAGCGCCTAGTAAATGGAATGGAATACAGTGGCCTTTGGTTCTGGTTTTCCCTAGCCAATGATTTACAAAAAGCTAAATATATATTATAAAAGGTTGTGTTTCACATGACCTGTTCTTTCCACTCTTGGCTGTTTAGTCCTGATCATTAAGTCCAGAAGCAGGTTAGGGATACTTGTGTCTAGGGATACTGTCTGATGCAGTATGGCCATTTGGCAGCTAATATAGGACAGAGACACCGAGATGGTCAGGGGGCTGGAAAAATGGTGTATTGCCTTAAGGAGGCAGCTACAGGAAGAACTTACTGCTGCTGCCCACATGGAAAAATGTGCCAGATTCTTCTTAGAGGTGCACAGTGATAAGCTGGGAGGGAATGAACATGTCCTGCTAAGTTCTGCTTAGATTCAGAGATTAATTTCTTTCTCTTTATTGCTCTCTTTGTGTCTTTCAGTCTCTCTATCTCTCTGTCTCTTTCTGTCATGAAGGTGGTCAAATATCATACGAAGTTGCCAAGAGAGGCATGTGACCTCCTTCCAGGGAGATACCCAGAGGCTGACTAGACATGTCCCTGAGCAATCTGGGCTGACTGGCCCCACTTTGAGCAGTGGCCTGTCCTAAGTGGCCTCCAGAGGCCCATTGCAACCTATGGCTTCTGGCTTCTTAGGATGGGTTCTTACCACGTGCTTGTGCCCTGATTATACGTTATTTTAGATGGCATATTCATGACAGAAGTGGAATATATTTTCTGCAGGTTAACAACTACACATTAAAACTCAATTCAAGAACATTGTGGGGCTAAAACCCTTTGGATTTGGCATAAACAAAGCAAGAGTCAGCTAGTGGCTGACTAGAACTTCTGTCTAGAGGCTTGACAAAGTATTAAAATACTTTGTAAAATGTCAAGAAGAGGAGTTGATTGTCAGAGTGCAGCTACAGCAGGAGTCAGTAAGTGGTACGGTTGTCCATTTTTAAGGATTTTGGTTTTTTACTTCTAATGTCTTCTTTAAACAGATGACACAGTTCATTTGTCAGATGCTGAACGATGGGCAAGAGTTAACCTGGCATAGCATGTGCTGCCATGTCACATGATGTGTTTGTATAGGTATGTATTCTCTACATCTGGATCAAACCTGTCTCCAACACAAAAGTCAGTGAAAAGATGTTCTTCACCCTGATATGTCTAACTAGGGTCAGTGCTTCTTAGTACTTGGGTTAAGACCTTTGAAAGGTAAGATAATGCTGTTTGTGGCTGACTGCTTCTGTTCAACACCTGGCAAGCATGGCATGAACAAACAATTCAGGCTACAGCAACACCTAAAACTGCCCATCACTCTCTCTTTTCTCCTGTAATAAGAACTTTTATTTATAAGCTGAAGATCCTGCCACAGCTCAGCAACTTAACAACTGTGTATACATCAGCAACACTTACAGAATAAGCTGAGTCCTATAGTTTTAAAGAACAAATGTGCTTCAACTTAATTAGTCAGGCCTGAATAGAAATTAAAGGGTTTGCATGTCTGTTAGTCTGTATGTGGGTAGAAAGGCAATGAGGTTAAGATAATAGTCTCCAAATGTATTCTCAGAAAACATTTAAAACCACAGCAGGGTGTGATTGTATGCAAATAAGTATTTTTGCAATAGCAGATTAAACACCTTATGGAATTTGTATGGAAAACTGCATGCTTGTACTTGATGCACAGTATGATTAAGCACCAGTGTGTGAAGTTTTTGCCTTTGGTCAAAAATCAAGGCATTAATTTTTAATGATTTGAATCAATCAATGTTTTTTTCAGTCTTTTCACAGTGTTTAAGTTATGAATGGTGACTACTAGAGAGAAAACAGAACTTTCTCCTTGGGTTTGATTTGTTACAAGAATACGTCCTGCTATGGTTTCCAAACAGTAAATGCAGGGCAGTAGCAGAAAATCTGGTGATAACATGTCAACATGTAGTATCTGAGACAGTGAGGGAAGAAAACTGGCAAACTGATGAAACTTTTACTAGGATAACTTTTACTGTATGCATTTTGCATCAGCTTACAAACAGCTTTTCATGGGTGGGTGAATGAAGCATTTCAGGTTCCAGGACTACATTTAAATAAACTTTTTTCATGTTCAAAGATTGTTGAAATGAACCTCAGGCAACCTGGTGCCTTTAGGGGCAGCAAGTACCTTCTCAGAAAGATATCCTCAGCTGTAGTGGAAAGACCTGCATTGTCACAGGCAGATAATCGCTGATCTACTTGGTCATTTGCATAGCTAAGGGACATTAAGGTTGGCAGAATAATTTAACTGTCTTTGGAAAAGTCTTCAATGTTAACTTCTAATCTACATTACATACCAGAGTTGTGGGTTTGCCTTTCTGAAACTCCTTTTTCTTACACACAAATTAGAATGTCCTGTGCAATGAGAGTGATACCATGGCTTTTCCTAGAAAATTGCCCTTTGGTATGCTCAGGAAGAAGTTTAAAGGAACATTCAAAGTTGCAACCTGAATTTTTTTCTCCTAGCAGCGATAGAACTGATTTAGCAAAATCCAATATAATGGT
This sequence comes from Parus major, assembly GCF_001522545.3. NCBI lineage: Eukaryota > Metazoa > Chordata > Aves > Passeriformes > Paridae > Parus > Parus major. The sequence continues at coordinate 33,348,083 of NC_031773.1, read as the reverse complement.
GATTGTTTTAATCCTATGTTTTTCCTATCTGGAGTAGGAAAAAAAAAAATACATTACTTCAAATTAACTTTTAGATAAATAGAGACATAAATTGGACTCATGGTGATAAGCAGTTTCTCTGGGATGGATAGTACTTCAGGAAAAACATAAAAGCTTCTCTGAAGAAGTCAAATTATCATGTTGAGAAACAATAAAACACACTCTCTGTCTTCCAAAACAATTCTGCCTACTCAGCAGCAAATCTGCAGAGAGAACCCAAGCTCACACTGGCAGGATTACGCTTCTGCCTCTTAATCATAATTTGTTAGTGAAAGCAGTGGTCAGAGGAAGTGCAAGGTCAGCTGTTCTGAACACTGGTAGAGCAGGCTTCACTCTCCTTCATTCATGTGTCATTGTCCCAGACTCCAAAATCACATCTGGACATAAGTAGATAACTAAGTGTTGTGATTTATACAGACAGGTGAAAATTGGATACTCTGGAAGATACCACCTCTCCTCCCCTGGAAGGTTCTCACCCCTGCTCAGGGAAAGGCTTGGTTTATGAAGCTGTTGCTGAAGTACTGATCATACCCTGATGTTTTAAGAGAAGAAAAGCATAAATGCCAGGGTTTTTTTTCCTTTCTCCCCATCATATAAGGAGTAGGCTCCTTTAGGAAAAAAAGAACCTTATTAACATGTGGGCAGAAACCACCAAGTGAAGTTCATAGGCCATCCAAAGTGATGAACCACTCAAAGCCCTTGAAAAAAATAACTTTTATAGTTAGAGCTGAGACAGCCAATGTAAAAGTCTATGGAAACGACTTTGGGCATATTCACTCGAAGAGGCATAGAAGAAGAAAAGGTGACTTGTGGCAAAGCAGACTTATTGGTAATGGAATGTAAAGCTGCTTATACACTGCCTCATTTTGCAGCCAGCATATTATTTCTCACTTTTGGGACTGCCTAGGTTCACACATAAGCCAGTAGAAACAAACTACATAATTGCCTTAAACAAGGGAAATAAAAGCAGAGTTGTTAACGTAATGATATTTTAAGCAATAATTATTTCAAGCAGAAATAATTAGATTTCCCTTTCAGTAGCATATAATAGCTTGCATTTTAAGGCAATTTAGGGACAAAATCAAAATATATACCAACATTATTCCCTCATCAGAAACAAGTATGGAGAAGAGTCTAATGGATGGAGACCAAGGAAGTCTTGCTCATAAGATTTTTCCTGAAGCAGTTTGGTTCAGGTGGGACTAACTATTAATAGAGATTTGCCCAATTGTCTTTGTTATTCCCCACTGCTTCACTGCTTGCAGGAGGAGGGAAAGATGGCAGAACAGTTTTTGTTCTAATGAAGCATTTTTTTTAAAAAAAGTCTTGTGCTTACATTAAAGAACCCCAAAGAAACAGACCTTCAAGGTGAAGTGAGAAAAGGTGAAGTTTATGAGCCTGTCTCTTGAAGAAATTCATTGCACTGCCGAGAAAACTTGTGCCCCTCATGAAAGCAGAAAGCTTCTTTATATCAGGAGAGCCAAACTGGTAACTGTGGATCATAGATGATCTTTGATGGGCTTTTCCCTCTCTCTCTTCTCTCTCTCAAACTCTTGGCCTTTCCTGAGATGTTCAATTAGTTGCTGTTTGTGTCAGAGCTCAGGGTAGACTGCATATCCTGGTTTTAAATGATGCACTTGTCAGTGCAGACCTCTGTGAAGCAGCCTGAAGTATTTGGGTTTTTGTTCTGCTTTCAAAATTGAAGGGTACAGGATTATTTTGTCAAAGTATGAAGCAAAATGCTTAGAGTTTTTGTTCTTCAGTTTGTTTTTTTTTTCTCAAGGCTACTTAATTCTGTACCAAACATGTACCCACTTCAACCGTCAAACAGCCTGTATGCTACAAATGGCAGATTTTCAGATATTTTTGCTCAACTCTTTTCCATCTCTCCTTTTTTAATACCATAACAACGTTTTTCATGCAAGTAACTTCCTGGAACACTACTTTTTTTAAAATAAGTCTGATTTGTTAAAGATGGTGAATTCCTAGACAGCAGTTGCTTCTCTTACCCACTATAGTCAGACTGAGTTGCGTTGTCACAGGATGAGAACTGTACTGAATGCTTCTTCAGATCAAAGTGGATGAAGGGTATAATTTTAGAGCTGAAAGACATTGCTTACAGTTGGAGTAAAGAACTGCAGTTTATTACACCACCCATCCTATACTGCCCATTCAGATCGCAGGCCTTCAGGCCTGGAACTCTGCCTGTGCATTTTACATACACAGTATTCTCAGGATACAATATAAATAATAATATATCATCAGTGAAGGGAATAGCCCAGTGGAGCAATCCACAACTGACTGAACCTTTCAGATATTGTGGAACAAGGCCAGCATTACTTCAAAAACATTTCTTTTTTCACAAAGTCAGTCAAATGCCTAAATTAAAATCCCACTCAATTGCTTTGGTCTTATCAGATAAAGTATCTGTGTGTTCATTTAATATGCCTCTCATGCATTTTATCTTTATGCTTCATTTAAATATGAGAAGCAAACATATTTTATACAGTTGTTATTCTCCAATTACTACAAAAGCTTCTTGGAATCTTTGATCATGAGAATGTTATTTCAAATCCAGTTCTGCTTCGCAATTACAAAGTGTCTTCACTGAAGTTAGTTTGGATGCAATTCTAACCCCAGTAGAGTAAACCACAGTCAGTCCTCAAAAAACCTGGACTACTGCTCCTAAGACTATGGAGCAGTAAAGAGATCAGGATGAACCCAAATAACTGAGTTAATTTATGTGGTGGTGGGAGTTTTTTAGACAGAAATTCCAACCAAAGCTGCAATGATAACAAGCATCTGATGTGAAACATCAATGATTTAGCATTACATGGCATTTACAAAACACTATTACTATTAAAATACAGCAGAGCAGCAAACTTTATTTTTTGTATCAGGGATACTAGGACAGAGGTTCAGCCACAGTGTTTTGGTTTCTTAGGGGCATTTTTGCACAAGGCCACAGAGAAGTGATGCAGGTATATAATGGCTGCTAACCAAGTTCAACATACTTGAGTGTGCACAGCTATGTGATCATCATTGTGTACCCAGAGCTGTCACACAAACTGTCTCTAGATTTAAGTAAGATTGAAACTAGTACTCTACAGATAAAGCTCAGGAAGTAACAGCAGCAGCAAAGCCGAGTTACACTGCTTTTTGTCTTACAGATCATTTGTCTAGTATTTACTGAGTGGTGAAGTAGCTGTAGCATAGAACTGAGGAGAATGGCAAAACTTTTAAAGGGCAAATCTTTTGGCAAACATGCAAAATACAGTGCAAAAAATAATTTTACTACAAAGTCAACAAGAGGCCATGCAGTAGCAATGGCTAGGTGACAAACTGACAAGCGGCTTGTTTAAATTTATGCGTAGGGTATCTTCAGATTTCCAAAAGCCTTAGCTTAGTACTTGTAAAGGAATGCTGTAAAGTCTTAACCATCATGAAATATAAAAGATTACTAAAGTGTCCCTTCTACTGTTAAAATGTGGGTTCTTCATTTATTGATTTATTACTTTCATTCACCGGAGGTCTGATTGAAATTCACTCAGTTCACAAGGATGGGAAGTCAGATTTATTTAGTAAAGTACCAAGCATTTCCATCTCCAAACACAGAGGCAGAGCAATTGCAAATGTTTAGTACCATATGGGGTCAGATTAAACTATGAATAAAGTACTTTCAGACAATGAATCCATGAAGAGTTTTACTGCTTTTCCATTTTAAAATACACATATTGTGTCAGCCTGTTCCAAAAAGTAATGGTTTTGTTTCTGTCTTTTATCCTTGAGGGGAAAAAGAGTACTAGAAAGAATTCACAGCCCTAGAAGTGTATTTCTTTATTCTCAGCAAATGCACAAGGACTATGACTCATTTCTCATTTACTAATAAAAAATGAGCAAAACTCACAACACAGTTTAGTTTAAATTCAGCTAGACAGTGTTCGCTTTTTGAAAGTGTAGACTCCTGACTATTAAATAACATTAAGTGAGTCTGTCAGGATGCAGGACTAGCAGACCAACCAGGGATGAGACGCTCCAAGAGTACACAGTACTCTTGTACACCCAAGAGGAGCAGCCTTGTGGTTGGTGACTTGCAGGCCTGGCAGCTGAGCCACACCAAATCAGCCAGGCATGGCGCACGATTTTCTGTCGTGATCCAAGGCAATGCCCATCTTCATCCAACACTGCACCTGATGGCTGTTGCTGATAAAGACTATAAAAAGAAGATTCAGAGCAACCACAAAGCTTTGCAAAGCAGCAGATGCTTTGGTAATTTTAAACACTATGTAGTAGGTGCTGGAGTTCAGTCTGTCTAGTTTAGTCCTGTGTCTTTCTTCACCATGTAAACATACTTAACCTGCAGCAAGAAGGAAAAAAAACAGTTCCAGTTGTCCTACATATATATATATATATATACACATATTTATTCTACAATCATAAAAAGTTTTATAACTTCCAAAAGTAATGGGAAAATAATTCCACCTAATTTAGACATATTTATTTACTAAGGCTGCAACTCTCCCCTGAGATGGTTCTTTTTTTCAGCTTGAAAAAAAGTACTCAATTTGTTTTCTCTAATGCCCTAGTCACTACATGAGATTACAGTTTTTCCTGCCTGTTCCCTGTCCAGTCCTAGAGAAATCCTGCAGAGCTGACTGTCTACAGCTCACTGTGGGCAGCAGCACGGGACATGATCTCATGGTGAAGAACTAAAACTGTGTGATGCGGATTCAGTTTCACTCAGGAATACTTAGCTTACCAAATAAATGCTTTACCTACTACATAAACTTCCATAAAGAAACCAGGAAATAACACCAAAGTCAACTGCAAGCTCCTCAAACATGACTTCTCAACATTCTCCTTTTTACCTACTCAGGGTTCAGGTGACTTGGGACCTGCATGGAGCTTTAGGTGGGACACAGTTATCAGTCTACTCAGGACAGCAATTAAAAAAAAATCAAAAACTGGATTAATTCTTACTTTAAAAAACAGAAAGAAATTTTATTAACATTCTAGATCAGAGGTTAAATAGCATGTGCAATTTGAAAAAAGCTGGTTTGCAGACTGAAAAAAAAAAGCGAGATTTGCCCAACATTGCAGAATTAAGACGTTAAGAAGAAAAAAAGCTATTGGTCACTTCAGGTGAAAGTATTTGCAAAGCAGAAACCAGCAGTAGATCAGATGAAATATGTTTTCTGTCCCAAAGTACAGAATTCCCCACAAGTGTGGGAACAAGAAATGCCAGCTTCTCATTTAACAAATGAAGACCTTAAAAATACAGTCATTATTAGGGGCAGAGTAGGACAAATACTGTATATTGCAATGTTAATGAAGTACTTTTTGTGGCCTAATCACTGACATTCAAGAGAATTTTCCTATGAAAATCAAGATATATATATTAATTTTGGATGAGCATTAGCTATTTGCATAGGCAAGGCTGTTCCACTAGAAACTTACATAACTTCATGTGCTACCTTAAAACATTTTTTAAATGGAAATAGTATGAATGTATCGTAAGTGAATAAATCCCAACTAAATATATATATATATATATGTATGTATGTATGTATGTATGTATATACATATATAACATGAATTTCTTATTGTTGCTATTATTTTCTACCATCCTAATTCTCTGATCTTCCCCCTCTTCAGTGAAACTGTTCTTCCCTGTGGTATGCAGGAAAATTAAAAGTTCCAACACACTTGGAAGCCAAAGGTTCATTTGTAGTATTCATTAAGCAGTAAGTAGTCAAAGAAGTTTATTAATTTTATCAACATTAGGTTATAAAAAGTAATTACTTTTACTGGTGTAAAATCCTGCCATTTTGGACCTGCAACTGAGTGCAAGCAAAGTACACAGTTCAGTAGAGTGCCTAAGTTATGTTTTGTGCACTCATATTGTCACGTAATCTTGGCTTGAAAAAGGGAAAAAAAAAACCCCAGAGATTTGTATTTTGAAAGTTCCTTCCCTTCCCAAATGAAGAAAAATTGTTAACATTCATGCTTTATTTTGTGCTTCCTGCCACTGGACACTTGATTTGTTGACAAGGCTGCTGAACAGTTCTGTAACATGCAAGAGATAATTTGGTCACCTCTACAGAAACAAATACAGGTGCTCTCATATCATCATCATGTCATCATCAGATGACCAAATCTCAAAGCAAATGATATCAACCAAAGATATCACAGGTCTGCCAAAATCTCAGTAATTAAGCTGCTGTACAGACTGGAGAATATTTTGAACATACCTGCCACCTGGTGTTTGGAAAGCATCATGTCTGAAAACAACCTGAGATGCTCTTAAATCTGTATTCTCGTTAAGACGCAAACACACGTTGATGAATTTTATATGGATGAAATGCATAAGCAGCAAAAGGTTGGTGTTATTACCAGCCTCTGTCTAGAAAGAAAATTAACATAGTGCTTTAATGTTGCTTCCCGTTCCATCTCTATGGACTACAAAAATTCTTCAATTGTATCTACACATGTCCTGTCAGATAATGGCACTTTTGGTAAGAAAAGATTATGGTGCATTATGGTACTTCACAGCCTGACAGTGTGCCAAACCCAAAGGAAAGAACTGAGATGGAGCTAGGTAAAGAAAAGGACTAGTGATGTGTAATACTGGGTACTGAGTAATGAGCCTTTGTCTGAAATTACTGTGGTGAGTATTAATTTGTCTTAGCTAAAACATTTAAAATGCCAAAGTCTTTATAGTGGAAGTGGCAATGACATTAACTAGTAGTTACTTGATATTGATGCTCACTGGTAAAACTCATAACAGTAAGCATGTAAACTGAGATAAACCATGTTTACCTTTACCTAGAAAAAGGTTACTTCAAGCAGTGGCTAAAGCTTTAGTGTAGGCAACTGAACAAATCACTGTGCAATTCAGTGATATCAAACTGTACCTCTAGCAGAGTGAGATTTTTTCCGCCTCATTTGCAAAGCAAGATTTAAATACAACTGTGTTTCCCAGTGATAACTCAGGATGAATCCAGGCTAAGGTCAGTCTCAGCCATATAAACAGCATTTAAGTTTGCACCCTGGCAAGCACAAACATTTGGAACATTTTTTCTGGAATTGCATCTTCGTAGGGCTGCTAAAAACAAAGTAGAATGTAGCATTTGGGTTTGTCTTTTTCTTCAAGACAATGGAGGTCAAAGGCCACTGTGCTCTTAGGTGCCCCACACCATTTCAGTTCTAATAACTTTAAAAATGATACGCCCTAGAAGATTGGTACTCACTGTAAATTTGCTGTGTACACACACGCTCTCAGGTGTTTGCATCAGTAACTTCTAACTGCAGAGCACATGGGAACAAACATAACCTCTCTATTAGCTGAGATCCGTGCAGCTCTTGGGAATGGCCTGTGCAGGGCCAGGAGCTGGACTCCATCCTTGTGGGTCCCATCCAACTCAGGATACTCTGTGACAGTCTATGATTAATTGTCATTAACTCCTCCCAGAATTTAGTCACTGTCTAATAGTTTAGTCACTGGCTCAGTTGCTCTCCCAGCATCACAAAAAAAAAGTGTTTTCTAATGAAAACACAGATCCTAACATGCAACTTTGTAAAGCAGAAGGTGCTCTTCCTGTTGTCTATTGACAGTGACTACTCAGCACAGAGAGCTGTGTTATTAGCAGATTTGGACTATCTTCTTATCGAGAAAGGAGCTTAATGACTCTTCCAGGATCTTTGCAGAGAGTGCAAAGGATAAGAAAAAAAATTACAAAAAGTTGAAAGAAAAAGTGAGGAGAAAAAGACCACAAACTCCAAAGTGGTCTAGCATGCTGGTGGCTACTAGCAGTGGAGCCAAGATCATTGCTCCTGTATCCTAGGACACTAGCCAGTTTGTTGGATGTAAACAAAAAAAAAATTTCAGGCTCCCACAAAAAAAGTTGGATTCAAAAGGAACATCTCCATTATTTTTGGTCTGTCCAAGTCTGTTTCAGCAGACCTGTTGATGTTAGTCACAGCTCCCGCAAAATCTCTTTAATATTCCATTTAGGCTCGTCATCACTACTACTATTTTAACTGACAAACATGAAAACAATAATGTTGTACACACCAAAAATTGTGTTTTCCACTTCCATTTTTGTTTCAGCATGCACAATATACTGCGGCTCATGCAAATCTTATTCTCAGTGCACAGCTCTGAAAACTGCCTTCTTCCTCAGCTACTGCTTAAAAGGAAGCAGGAAAAAGGCTACTGAACAAAGAAACCAAAGCACTTAGGTAGCCAAAAATTGACAAATTTGGATATTCTGCATTGCTAGGATCTGTGTGGACACCATGGTACAAGCTGTCCCTCAACCTAGGTGCATTCGTAATACCATAAACCAAGTATGCCAAGTTGCTGTTCTTAATGAAAACCCTAAGTCTACAAATTGAGTGATGGAACTTTCACTTCAGTTTCCCAAACCATATAAAAGCCCAGCAATCATCAGTTGTTTCACATATGAAGAAATGAGTGCTTCATTCTCTCTAAAAAATCACGTACTGATTTTTCAGGAGAATACTTGCTAGTGACTTAGGAATTATGTGGCAAGGTTTTGGTAGTGAGGGGTTAAAGGGGTGGCTTCTGTGAGAAGCTGCCAGAAGCTTCCCTTGTGTCCAACAGAGCCAATGCCAGACGGCACCAGGATGGACCTGCCACTGGCCAAGGCTGAGCCCACCAGGTTGCTGGTTTAAAAAGGGGAAAAAGAAAAAAACAGCTTGGGCAGGGGGAACAGGAACGGAGATAGGAGTGAGAATATGTGAGGAACAGCCCTGCAGACACCATGGTCAGTGAGGAAGGAGATGTTCCAGGTGCTGGAGCAGAGATCCACCTGCAGCCTGTGGAGGACCACACACCAGAGCAAAGGGATGCCAAAAGGAGACTGTGATCCCATGGGAAGCCTGCACTGGACAGGCTCCTGTGTCCTCACTGGACACTGGAGCCCACACTGGCACAGGTTTGCTGGCAGGACTTGTGACCCCATGGGGGATTTCATGCTTCGTGAAGAAATGTAGCCCATGAGATGCTCTCCCATTGGAGGAATTCATGGAAGACTGTTTCTTGTGGGAGGGACACCAGGCTGGAGCAGGTGAAGATTGAGAGGAGCAAGTGGCAGAGATAACCTTTGATGAAATGACTGTAGTACAGTACAAATATGAAACAAAATCCTACAAAACAGTAGTGGAATAATTTGCTGCTTCTGAGCAGAGTTTGTAGCATTGATGCATTTATATGTGTTAAAGCAGCTTTGGGGCTAGAAAGTCTTACCTGTAGATATACAAGTTATTTAAAATCCTGTTTTCAGAAAGAGTTTTCACTGTGCTGATAAAAGAGAGACATGCCAAAAATCACTGTAACCAGGCTTAAACAACTTGCATACCTTTATATTTCAACCTCTGCCTTAAACTGCTGTATACTACTTACAGTTGTTCTTGAAGCCCACAGCTGGACAGAGACAAAAAACATTAAAATAAAAAACTGCGTATTTTATTTTTAGCTTTAAAGATGCATTTCTAAACAATCAGTAGAAAAAAAAAAAGTAAAAAAAGTAAACACCAGCATTTTGTAAAATCACATTGAACTAATACAAGACTTAATACAAAGTTTTCATACATGACTCAAATGCAGTTTTCAAACAAATAGTAGTCTGGTCTTCAAGACCACTTCCACTTGAAATAAATCCTTAAGTACCCACAGATTTTAACTATAAAACAAGGATACATTCTTTCTTTTTTCTTCCATTTATAGAGTTGATTGCCACAAACTTCAATCACTTGCCAGTGAAATTCTCATAGTCTCAGTTACAGAACTGAAGAGAACTCATACAATTCCGTGACTGAAGTCTTTCCATTTTCAGTACACACTCAAACCAGCACTTGTCACATATCTTTAGACTGATCATCTTCCTCAAGTTTTCTGATTTCATTCTTTAAACAGTTGATGGTTTCACGACTTGCTTTTAGTCTTTCTTTAAGCTCAGCAATTTCAAAACTAGTCTTCTTTTTGGCAGCTTCAAGCTTCTCCCTGGTTTTCACTTCAAGATCTGCAACTGTGATGGTGACAAAGAAAAATATACATTTTAAGTTCCATGAAATTTGTTGTTTTTTTTTCTTTTTTTAAATTTAAACAGTAATTTGGATAGCACGTGTCCTAAAAAAAAAACCTGTTACTGTTAGCCTTAGAGATTCAATGGTTGTAATAAAAAGGTATCCACATAAGAATCTGGATTTAAAAAAAAAACCCATCTTGTTTTGCAGCCTCATTCAGCCCATCAGTTTTGCAGATAGTTATACAATTAATAAAATAATTTTCTACAGGTTGTTTTTAAGATTGGTGAGGAAAATAAAACCTGACATGATGACAGCACATACATGGGAAATTACAGGGAACTATGAATATGTGATGTCCAGTGGCAGCACATGAGGCCACATGCACAAACTGAAACATGGGAGGTTCCCTTAGACTGTAAAGTGACCAAGTGGTGGCACAGGCTGCCCAGGGAGGTCGTGGAATCCCTATCCTTGGACACATTGAGAAGCCATCTGGACACAGTCCTGGAGAATCAGCTGTAGGTGCATCCAGATGCATCAAGATGCATCCAGAGGTCCTTTCAGGCCTCCATCATTCTGTGGCTCCTCCTCCATCTACTGTAAGCATTTTCTATGTCTCAATGGAGGTAAATTCTAGGGATCTGAAAGCTCCAGTAATGTTTTTATGAATATCTGACATCAAGTATACTGTTTTTTACTGTTTTTTTTATGCACAAGTTTTAGGACAAAGAAGGTAAAGCCAGCAAGTCTATGAAGGCTGCAGAGATCACTCATATCCCATACATTACATAACTGTGAGCAGTACCAAATATTATCTGCTTCATTAGCACCTTTTAAGGAAATATTTATACAAAGAAACCACACTGAAAGTTTCTACCTGCTCTCTGGAGACATAGCCAAAAATTTTAAATTAAAAAAGTTTGAATTTGGATGTTTTTATGAATCATATTATTAAACATTTTCTAAACAAAAACTGTAACATGCAACAAAATAACAAAAATCCACCTCAAAACTGGCTGAACTAAGGCAAGAAATACAAGTAGCTCACACAACCACACAGCCAAGCAAACATACGGCAAATAGGAATCCTAACTTCGAAGAGCTTCAAATTCATAAAAAACCACACTAAAAGCAAAGCCAACTATTGTTATTTCTAAAATTAAAATATTTTAGTGTCCAACTTACACTCTGTTTCATGTTTATAAGCACCTAGTGTTAGCTGACGGGATGTTGTTAACAGCTGCTGCATCATTGCAGTAGGATCTTGAAATATCTAATGAAGGAGAAAAACACATGGTATCACTAATACTGTTAAAAATAAAGTGAGGATTACATTAAGAATGTTCATACCATTTCATCATAGAATTCAGAAACTACGGTTTTCTTCCCCAGGATGGCATTGGTATCTGACTGAAAAAGCTTCAGCAGGTGATATAAAGTTACCTATGCAAAGACAGAATTTTATTAGCTTGAAATCTGTAGGGAAATAGGAACTTTGTTCTAGATATCAACAAGTAGTATTTATTCCTACAAAATAACTGTATAGGATTTTAAAATGTTTTAGGAATGCAAATATAAGTGTCATATAACTTCATTAGAATTACTTCAAATTTAACTGACTGTTAAAACATGCCAACTATCCAAAGACCTCTTGAGACTTGAAAAATGTCTAGGAAAGTGGTTTAGGACTGATATACAAAATATACTAATACCACCTTCTATGAAACATTTCCAAATGGGTGATTTAATTCAAACCGATTTTCTCAACTAGTAAGTTAGAAAGCGCTTTCTGTGACCTTATCCTCTATTCTTGAGGAAACAAAGCACCAGGGAGGCTGTGAATCACTTTCTACTGAAATGTCTCTTTATACTCTTCCATCCCTGCACTGCAAATGGCAGGGTGGGGAGAGGACTGGAAGCCCTCTGTGCAGCCCTGAGGAGCTACTGAGCGCCTGGCCCGTGGCCTGGGCAGGGCACACACAGCCCCCTTCCACAAACAGGCCCAGGAGCAGTGGTGGAACACAGCAGTACCTGACTCCCCTTGCTAATTCCTGGAAAGGAAGAAAGTACAGGCTCCTAAACAGCCTTTCATGAACAGCAGCAAAAAAAAAAAAAAAAACCAACAAAAAACACCCAACCAACCTTAGGACAGCTTACTCAAGCTGTGAACGGAATTAATATAAGTCAAGATGCTACTGTGCCCAGAAAAGCCATTGTTACCAATTGCCACATATTCAAAAAAAATTAAAATTCATTTTCACTCTCATTTAGCAAAAAAATGGATAAAAAAAAAGATTATTAATATGACAGAAAGAATTCAATCCTTCCTGAAATAAAAATACTTTCTCCCTAAAATAATCAAGTTTCCTACCTAAACCTGCATAAAGGTTTAGACATACAAGGTACACAGGGGAACACAGGAATGGAACAAAGAAATTAATTCCAATACTTTATTCAACTACAGAGTTATTTTAACCTGGTCTTCTTAGGCAGAGACTCAAGCCAGCATAGTAGCCCTGCTGTTTTTTGACTGATTTTGATCTGACAGAAAAAAAATAAAATACCAAAATATCCTAGAACTTAGAAGCTATATGGAAGAAAAATCCTCAGCATGTGCTCAACCCAGGTAAGGTATAATATGTGACCAAGCCTTAAAATACTTTTCTACAAGAACGCGCTTTCATTACTTTCATGGCCAATGAGACTTATTTTGACCAGCAATTTCCTAGAGCTGTGCACCACCATAATTAATTATTTAAGCTTTGTTAAAAGTTCACTGTACTTACAGGTCTTTCATTTGGATCAATGAAAAATATCTTAATGATTATTTCAAATTCACCCCAGCCTGTTTCGGTGATTTCATACGGTGGTTTGGTAACAACTGCAATAGGCAACATAGAAGTGTTAATCCCACGATAAAGCTGGAACAAAAGTCCAGTTCTAGGAACAACTGCCCAAATGTAAAACCCACCTCTTAAAGGATTACCGTAGCTTTCATGCAACTTGAATTGAATTTTTTTCACATATGCAGACATGTCCTAAAGCAGAAACATTGTTATTTCTGATTATTCAGCACATCAAGCTACTATTCAATCATCTATCCTACATGCCTATGATTTTAAACAGTATTTCTTCTGACTTTAAGCACAGAAGGAAAGCAAAACGGTAAATCCAAAAATTAGTTCTGGCACGTGGGTCTGTTCATATTTTGTCCCCATGAATGTTCTCCAGTCTTTCCCTAAGCTGGAAAGAGGACTCCAAAAAACATAAATGGAGGCATGCCTTTCCCATGGTTTTCCTTTTTGGGAACCCACCAACCTGTTCTCTCTGCTTACAGCCCTTTCCTCAAATCCCGGCTTTTCAAAGCCCCAAGTCCCGGGGCTGCTCGGCTGGGAAAGACCTCTACCACCACGGAGTCCAACCCTTAACCTAAGGCCACCACTGAGCCAGGACGCCAAGTGCCACATCCACAGGCATTTTGCAGACTTCCAGCGACGGCAATTCCCCGCTTTCCCAGACCGCCGTTCCCAACCCGGACCAAGGGAAGCGGCTCTGCCGTACCTCGTTCCGGTACGGCTTCACGTACACCGTCCACTGGTGAGTGTGACCGTCCTCCTCTCTCTTCTTCCCAAAATACCGCGCGACGTTCCCGTACACGATCGGCTTCACGATGGTAACGCCCTTAGAGAAAAGGAACACAAGCGGACGCGCCGCGTTCAGAGAGGCGCCGCCGCGCCGCCCCCCGCGGCCCGAGCCCCGCCGGCGGCCGCCGAGGCCGCACCTTCACCCTGCCGCCGGAGTCAGGCCCGAACTCTGCCATTCTCTTGAACATATTGCCCGGGGGCGCCGCCCGCCGCCGCCTTCGCCCGCGCCCGCCCCGCCCGGCCCCGCCGCCGCTCCCGCCGCCGCCGCCGCCGCCCCGCGCCCGCCATCCCCCGCGGCTTCCGGGGCGGGGCCGCGCCGTCCCGGGCGGAACGGGCCGGCCCCCGGGAAAGGCTCCGCGGAACGGAGCGGAAAGGGCGCCCGGTTCCGACCCTGTACAGCAGGGTGCTCAAAGCCTCAGCCAGCCTGGCCGCCCGGTGATGGGGCATCCGCAGCTGCTCTGGCAACCTGTTCCAGCGCCTCGGCACCCTCACAGGGAAGAATTTCTTCCCAATATCAATTTTAAAACTATCCTCTTTCAGTTTTAAAGCTATTCCCCCTCGGCCTGTCGCTACATGCCTCTGCACAAAGTTCCTCTCCAGCTCTCTTACAGGCCCCCTTAGGTAGTGGAAGTGTGCTCGGAGGGCTCCCCGGAGCCTTCTCCAGGCTGACCCAGCTCTCTCAGCAGCAGATGAGTCCGAGGGGGTTGTTGATTTGTGGACTTGCTCCGTGCCCCAGCTGCACCCTCTGGTCAGCCCAGCTCGGTCTGTCCCTGCGATGGACGGGAGAACTCGGTGGACTCCTCAGGGGAGCTGCAGCCAGACCCTGCCTGCAAACCATTTCTCACAGCGTCCCCTTCCCGTGGCCCTCCAATGCCTGTGCTGACTCCTGGCAGAGAAGTCAGTGAACATCATGCCTAACCCACTCCCAGAAACCAAAAATTTCCTGCCCTGTTCCTTGTATGAACTAGATTGTGTGAACAGCACTGTTCAGCTCTGAAATGTTATAGCTATTTTTATCAAAGCAAGTTGGCAAGACTGGAAGCTGGGCCAGATTTTTACAAGCGGTCAAGCTCTGTCTTCAAAGAAAAATTTTCTGTGGTTAATCTAACTTCTAATGAATAATTGGTTTCTGTGAAAGACTCCTTATTCCAGTAATAAGATGAACAAAACAGGGAATGGTGCAGTTCCTGATCTAAAGAAACCTTTTCCTCTCATGTGTTCATGACTATTCCACAGATCCCCCTTTGGAAAGGGTGGGCTCAAACATTTCTACTTTGGTTTTTAAAGACAGAGGCGTAACCAATCTTTGCTAATCTGTCAGAAAGAGAACAGGGTTTAAAAATATCAAAAACTTCATCAGAAACTATCATACAAACTCTGCTAATACCCCATCTGGAAAAAAGTGCACCTTCCTGTTAAAAGAGTATATAATAAAATGGGTTGAGAAGAACCTTAAAGACCATCTAGTTCTCACCCTCGCCCCCACTGTGGGCAGGGTCACCTTCCACCAGACCAGACTGCTCAGAGTCCCATGCAACTTGGCCTTGAACACTTCCAGGGGCAGGGCATCCACAATTTCTTTGGGCAACCCATTCCAGTACCTCACCACCCTCATAGCAAAAAATTTCTTCTTAATATCTAGTGTATTATCTCCTGTTTTAGAAAAAAAAAAAAATAACTGAAAGGCAAATTTGCATGAACAGGGCAAATCGGTGTAAACATCATGTGCCCTAAAGAAGGCCAGAGCCTCCTTAAACAAATTTGCCAAAATAAAGGTAGAGAAAGCATTAACTAAATGCCTTAAGGGGCTAAGTAAGATGGGAAGGGAAATAACAAAAGGGCAAGCAGTATCAGCACAAAAATGAGATTACTATAATCTAGCTAAAAAGAAACTCAGGCAGCAATTTCCTTTTGTAACCCCTGGAGCATGGGAGGAACAGGATAGACGTCCTGTAAGAAGTGCAGGAGCAAACACCCCAGACAGACAGATAAATCAAAGAAGAAGTTAAATGATGCAGTTGCCTGCCCCAGGACAAGGCTGAGTTTCCTATCCCATGCAGCATTTTCCAGTCTTTCTTGCTATTTTGCTTTCTTGAGCGACCTTGCAATGAAATATGGAAGGCTAAAACACACCCAACACCATTCCCAACCTGTTTTACCTGTAAGTATGGCCAATAATAGAGATACAGGTTGATTGAAAAAGAAATTAACTCCTTTTTTAAACCTGATACAAAGATTTGTTCACCAAAAGAATAGAAAATAAATGGATTTATTATCTGAATACTCACAGGCTTGAATATTATTATCAGACAGAAACACATTTAAGAAAAGAAGTGGCAGAACTGGAGAAACTGGTGCTGGACATGTGCTCTGTGCCAACAGAAATAAAGGAAATAATCTCAAATGGAGAATGCTTCAAGGCAGTCACTGAATTTCAGAGGCAGATTGTGGCTATGGAGGGAAAATCTTTCTTGGAACATGTGGAAAGAGAACAATCTGCATAACAAGAAGACATGGGAGAGACTGGAAATGGATGGAATTGTCTGAACTAGACCACATTAGGCAGGTTCCTGTCTGTAGCAAAGGGCTGGGAGCACCCTGAACGTAAGCGCTGAAATCTGCTTCTACCAACCTGTTTTTGGAAGCTGCTGTACATCATCTGCAACCATGCTGTAACTGTTGAGCCCAGCCTCTGTCTAAGTGTGCAGTTTAGGTCAAGTTTTTTCATATGCCAGTGTTGTGAAAGGAAAGAGCCACCTACAGGGAGCTGGCTGCTCCTCAGAGCTGAGCCCTTCACCTGCCAGCTGTCCTCAGATGGCACACACAACACTGGATACTGGCCTACACAACAAATAAAGAACAACTTCCTACTCCAGATTCTTGCCAGAATTACCAGGTTCCTCACCATCTTCACCCAGGTTAGGTTATCCCAATATTTAATTCCAAAATTGTGGGGATTTTCTTTTTTTTTTTCTTTTTTATTTTACAAGTTCAAAAGAGATGGTTACATTTTTGCTCTTTTTAAGGGGATTACATACAATCTCACAGGAGCTGACCTTCCAGAAGTGTCATGTAAGACTTTCCTCAAATTCTTCCAAACCTGGAAAGGACAAACTGAGTGAGGGATGAGGCCACCTGCTCCAAGGATCAAGTGCAGCTGGAAGTAGCACAAACCTGGCTCCAGCAAGGAATGGTATACCACTGTCTCTCTCACTAACCCTAACCGTTTTAACAGACTACTATTTTAATTTGATTCATGTGGTTTCGGCAAGTTGCTACTTTTCCCCCTAAACAAAGAGTTGCATTTTTAGAAACCTTCCCTTCTTCAGTAATGTACCCAAGTACCTCACAGTTAAAAATCTGAACTAGATACTGCTGTAATTATAACTCAAAAAAAGATGACAGAAGTTTAAGTTTTATTTCTAAATTCTTTTTGAATAAAAGGCATAAAACTCATTTTAAAATGTGATAAATTACTTAACTAAATGGAACAGGTAGGGGATAACTTGGAATTAAGAGGGCACAGTAGGAATCCTACATGACAAAATAAGATATTTTTCTGAAGTATCATACTGTTGCCACAGTGAAATTAACACCAGGAAAATCTTCCTGGACTCCTGGCTGAGATGGAAGCCAACCAGCAGACAGCTTTAATTTTATGGAGAATTTATACTTACATAGAGAAGCTCAAAATACAGCTTTTTGGAGCAGCTAATAAAACACCGTCCTTCTCTCTTTTTATTCATGTACTTTGTGTACTAAAAAAAGAACCCACAAAACAATTTAGACATTATTTCCAACAATTTCTTCTGCAGGGTTCTGTTAGCCATTCTACACTATTCACCATTTTCAATACCCTTCCACTACAGATCTTTGAGAAAGCAGGGGCTGTGAACCTTCATCTTGCAAATATTCCAGGCTAAATCACTTTCAGGAAAGTGAGAACTGCAGTTTAATTACATATAGGCTCCAATTAACTTTTTGAGGTGGGAGCCCAAGTCCCTTACAACTTGACCCATGAATAAGGATTCTGTTTGGCATGAATGGTCTCTTTCTATCCCCTCCCACCAGTGTGGAGCTGTAACACATCCTAGCAGAGCCATATATCTTTTAAGAGAAGCACAGTCTGCAGATTGTAAAAGGTGGCAAGGGTAGCTGCCTGTCAAAAGAAGTAAATGGCTAACAGTGAAATGGGACACCAGCAAGCCTCAGAAATCAATTTTAAGTAAAAGAATAAGCATTCTGAAATGCAGTAACTCCATAGAGTCACTGCTCCTTCAGAGGCAAATGCTACCTGTTCCACAGGGGACCCACCCATCTTCAGAGGGGTTTAGAGGTACATTCCACTACAGGCAACATTTTATCTACTTGTGTGGACATATCTCTTTACAATGTCTTTAGCATCAAAGAAAGGTTTCTAAGCCTTAAAGTATTTCAGTACCAGCGTCTCATATACAGAAACAGACACAGGAGTTTAAGAGCAGTGCACTCAAAAGGCATTCAGACAATAAACAGGGACTTTTTCACGAGGTGGCAAGGCAAGGAAAATACAGCCTGTTTATTTTGTGGAAAAGGGGATTAAGAAGTGACTGCTATCTTCTTAAAATTAGGACAGTTGAGTATTATTACACCTAGTTCTACCGACAATGCAGACACAATTAATGAGATTAAGTGAAGAGGAGCAGAGGTTTTTTGATGACACTAGATGGCAGAACGAGCCCTTTTACACTCCTTGATCCCATCTACACCATTTTGAATGTATCCTTACAGGACAGCTAGAGGCCTATCTTCACCACTAAGATGCATGTTAAAAGAAAAAATCCACTTAATGACTGCCAATGCTAATTCATGTAGTTTTGGAAAAAATGTTCAGCAATATATAATTTTTAAAACCATCTGTTTACATTGGGTCCTTTATGTAAAGCTGAGAAGCCTTGCTTGAGAAGAAATTAATTTTACTTTTTAATTTAATTTACACCATGGGTACAGGATTTACAAGACTTCCAGCAGACCGATGGGAAGCAAAGTGCTAAAAATTTTCTGCAAATTCAGACAGAATTAATTGAAAGGAATAGCAATATTCTATCTACAGCAAAAAGCTCTTTCTACTGGGCTGCATTTGTTTTTCACCATCTCTCCAGGAACAGAAAGAAAGGAGAAAAAAACACTAGCAAATTTTTGATCAGTTCCTTGAACACCATATTCTTTATGTTTCAGCATAAGAAGTGTGAGCTGAACCACATCTGTTTTCTATAATATTACATAATGTTACACTATGTCACTTCTCTGATTCAGTTCACACTCAAAAATCTGTCCAGCAGAAGAGCTTAACTGCACCAGCCCTTCTCCCTCCCTCATCCCAAGGACAGTACTGCATCTCTCAAGCTCTCTCTCAACATCTTTGCATCTCTCTGCATCCCTCAACATCTTTGCATCTCTCTGCATCCCTCAACATCTTTGCATCTCTCTGCATCTTTGACAAATGTGCTGCTTTCCCCAGCTGTCACTCCACAGCACTGCTTCTGCACCTTTCACAAAGTCCTCCTTTCTTCTCCAGACTAAGAAAGGAAATATATTTCCACTTCACTCTCACTTTGGTCTCTATGTGGTCTGTTTCTTATACACCTTTCAGCAAGTTACTTTTCCTGGACACAGAGTAGATGCATCATCTCCCCATTCCCAGCCATTTACTTACATTTTACGGAAGCCATCACTTGCTTTTCTATCTTCCAAGAGATAAAACAGCTAAAAATTCAATGTGATTGATAAGTTTTCCTCCTTATACAGTTCCAGTTCATCTGTCCATCTATCGTGTAACAAAATCTCCTGAGTAGCTGCAGCCTTACCTATACTCAGAACATGAATGAGCATCAAGTCATAAATTCTTCACTATGTCTGGAGTAAACCCTGTTGTTAGTGAAGATACATGCAGAAAGTAGTGCCATGCTTTAAGTACTTTAGGATATGCTAAACCCATTATCAGAGGTGTTGAGTGTGCAGACTATATTCTTTTAACAAATATGTTATGCTGACCAGGAGGTTATCTTTAAAAAATGCTAACTTGGCAAAATTCCTTTCTCAATTGACTACTTTATATCCAGAAGCATGGTACTTGCAGGCCTTCCACAGAGCTCAGCTAAATCCCAATGCAAAACAGAGGTCCTGATCCCAAAATTATTAAACCAGTTTTTCCTCACCCTGTGTGTCACGATTTGTTATAGTCCAAAATTTAAGGGTGCAGACACTCAGGTGCCTGCACCTGAATTTCATGTAATAATGTTTGTAAAAAATGCATCTTTGTGATCATGAACTACACACATACCTCTGTCTTCCTTTACTGTCTGCATTGGACAAACTTACTTTTTGTAGCTTCATAGACTTTGCTCTTCTTATTTGGATATTTGATTTGCTTTCTTCTGCTCCTCTTTTTTGCAGCTTACCATTTTTCCTGGACAACTTGAAATATTATGAAACTGTCTGAACGATGAACCACGGGAAAATTAAACGGCAGAGAACAAAACTAACAATCCAAACCTGAGCATCTCTTTCCAGCCCAAACAAGGGTTATAAAAGACACTTCCAACTCCTTACTCAGTGCCTGCTTCCGTCAATGTGATCAAGATGTCTCACTTTCACAGAGACAAATTTTAAAACTAAAGTCTCTCTCTGATCAGTACCTCTTGTATTGACAGCAAATAAAGCAAAATGCCAGCTTTGCGAGAGAAGAAACTGCAGTAGTGCATTCAGTGAGCCTGGTGCAGAAAAGGTGCAGCAGCAAAAGGGAAGACTTCTTCTCCTGTAAAAACTTCTGGAGAACTCAGCTATCCCATTGCCTGGCATGCAAAACCCACAGCAGATATGCACAGGAACTCCAGCTTCCTCACAGAAAAAACTCCTACAGTCCAGTAATCTCCCTTCAATTGTAGTTAGTGTAAGAACAGAAGGCTCACAGGACTGACTAGTTTTGGCTCCCCTGCCAAACCTCACAAATGCCTTCCACCTCCCTCTCCTCTCAAAAAACTAAGTCAATAATAAGGGCCACACACAGTCAGGCTACTCAGCCAAGTACAGCCATGTTCAGAACAGGTTTATCCTGGTGTGATTTTGGCATTTTAATCTTGTTTCCAAACATCAGAGGACATGATAGATGGGAAGAGTTAGGTCTCTTTGCTGAGGCGGCAGAGAGGAAGCTTCTGCACCAGCTTCCATATTGCTAAGCACTGGAGACTCTCCAGTCAGAGAGAAACAAACAAGGACAAAAATCTGAAGCTTGGATTCTGAAGCCTAAGATCTCTCCCTCCAGCTCACCTAGGCCTCTGGGTCTTTCAATCTGCAACAGTTATGAAGACGACCCTGAATGAGGTTGCAGGCAAAGTTCTTACAAGCAGAACTGAGCAAGAACATTTTCCTAGTAAGCATTATCAAATTATTTCCATGTCTGCAACTCAAAGGATAATATTTTCCCTAGGGAACTCTCATGGAAGAAAACAAACCCCATACTTGTTATATTACGTTCCCCATTCTCCAATACCATTTCAAAGCATACCTTGATGGTCTTGTGTCCTGGTTAGTTGACCTATGCTTGAACACCTCCACAACGAATTCATCCATGTACTACTGAATCCTCACTGTGTTTATCTTAGAGTACACATCCCATGTTTTGGGGGACAGGATGCTTTACACACTTGTCTCACATTTCAGCAATTGGAACTGCTGAACACCCTAACCTGGAGGAAAATTGCAGGAAGATACTTTCAAAATCAAAGAGTTTGCAATGATTTTCCCCTGGTTAAGAATCTTAACCCAGAAGGAAGTCTGAAGTCCCCCGAACCCCACCAGCCACAGCCCAACACCATTTCTACATCTGTCTGAATTTTCACGTGGTAAATGAAACCAGGCTACAACACACAAATCTTGTTAAAAACTCAGATTGTTATGGTGAATTCTGACACAGTACAGCAAATTCAGTGGCCAAGCTGGTTTTGCTATCCTATTGCTTGCTATTTCGACAAACAATGTCTGAGCCCTTCAGAGGAAGTGAATGTTCTTTCCATTATTGCAGGTTTGGAGCACTACCCAAAGAAATTCAGGTTAATTTTCTCAAGAATATTTTGTTTCCTCTACAGAGACCTGTACAGTTACCCATTGGGTTTAAATACAGTCACGTTTTGTTTTACCAAGCCAATCAGATTAAATTTCAGACTTATTTTTGAAACTATAATTTTTTCCCAAATAAACACCAGCGATCTTAAATAATCTTACTACTGTCAAATGGCAGAGGCTCATCACAGGCAGCTCATCACTGTGCTGTTGGCTCATCACTGGAGCCAACAGCACAGAAAATGATACCAGTAATCTAAGCTGCTACAATGGATATAGCTCATTTTGTGCCAGTGAATGACCTTTGACAAGTATTATGAATTATGGCAGTTCACCTCTAGAATGGCACAGTATGGCAATTGTGGCTTTGTGTATGTAACACAGCGATGTGTTTTATGTAACACAATGTTCTGCTTCAGCAGTTGAAACATTTGCCCATGTAACCCCAGTATCAAAAGTAGTTTTAAATCAGAGGATGGATACTCTCACTGCTAGCAAACCAATGTTTTGCATGAAGTAACCTGACAGCAGTTCAACCTGCCATACAGCTGTTTTACAGCCACTGTGTTTAACATTCACATGCTTTGCAATGATTAACATTTGCCAGATTTAGTCAAAGTAAGAAACCAGATTAAAAATTTCTATCATCAGTGGTTTAATGCCTCCTATAGAGAAGGCCCACAGCTCCAAACACTACTACACTGTTTGAGTCAGAAAATGTAATTTTAAGAGACTAAAATTGTTTTATGCACATACTTATTTTATTCCCTTTAGTTAACACACTTCATTGGGTCGCTGTATTTTACAGAAAAATAAGGTTAGCTTAAAAAAAGGTTAGCTTCTCACTGGTCGTAAATGCTGCAAAAAGTCCAGATAAGGACAAGAGCTAGTATAAACTATTTCTAGATGCAGAAGCAATTACAGCACAGAATCTAGATGTAACTATCTTAGAATATCCACCCTCCAAGTTTTAATGTCCAAAAATTTGAAAAGCCTGGCAATAATGAGAATTGCAAAGAAATTATACAAGCTGAAATGAAGACAGACAAAAGTATTTTTTAATATAAAAATGGTCTTTATTTCTTCAATACAAGGTAAACTACTATTGCAGTTTAAGACCAACACAAAAGTTGGACAGCAAATTGCTTAACAGTCTCCTAAAGGCTGGAAAAAAAACCTATGAAAGCTAAAAGTTGTGCAATATTTCAAATGTAACATCTAAAAAAATGAAATTATCTCTAAATTTACAGATTATTTAAGTACCTCTGCTGAAAATGTATTGAAATCCACATTTGCTTGGATACCATCTTACCTTGTGGAGAAATAAAGGTCTCCAAAAACTCCAGTATTCAACAGACTCTTTGGCCTGCCAGCATCAGGGAACTGTTTACTATGTATATGAAATCCTTTGGAGTCAGGCATTCTGACAGGCATCCATTTCCTTACATTTTGCATTTCAAGTCTGCATTCCAACTTGTACAGCCCCCCTCCTGTATTTCAAACCATTTCTTGAATATTTTACTCATCTATCCTTGTGCAAAGCGGGAACCAGAAAATGGAATGGTACAGGAAGACAATACAGCCTTTTGTTTAGAAAGTCAGCAGTGCTGGTAATCATCATAAAAATGTTACAGTTTACCAAATAGGAATGTATTTCACCTTTAAAACACTTGACTTTTTTTTTTTTTCCTTTCATTATTATTTTAAAAAAGGACAACTGCAGTAGTAAGGAATATGAATTTGCAACCACTTATATTTATAAAAGCACACACATTCCTCATTTTCTTACATCTGAAGATCAAAGGAATGTCTGTTCCATAATGTGATAATAATATGCACAGTTTAAAATATTTTCTATTACAAAATACTGTGTACAAGAGGGTGAGGCTGAAGTCTATTAGTTGAATATACTCTGAAGTGTTATTTCTGAAATAATGTAAAAATCACATTACATGGTGTGAATAGATGAGAATTTTTACAACTTAAATGCTCCATTCTATCAGGATCAAAGGTATACTGCTTACTATTTTCAAGAGACTTCTGTAAAATTAATGTATTTAGAAGACTTAAGCACAGGCATAGGCATCATCCCAGAACCCACTGCAATCACTGGGGCTACAGAAAGGGTTCAAGAATTAACAAACATATCATATACAAATGGAATAAGGAGCTTTATCATATTTTCTCCAACATGGGGGAAAACAAATCCCACAAGAACATCAATTCGATGAACTTCTATACCCCAAACTGCTCCTTAGTAAATTTATCTTCTAAAGCTAAATGGAAATGTAAAAATACATGGGATGTCAGACCGTAATGGGATATGGGGAGGAAAGGGAAGGTGAAGCAACTACAAAACCAAAAAACCCCCAACCTCAACACCCCCATCTACCCCAAGCCAATCTGAAGTAATAATTGCAAGGCATCACAATTGCAAGAGACAGTGTTTCTGCATAAACATCATGATTCATCAGCATGCTGCAACCATTATGTTCAAGACCTGTGCAGTGAATTACCAAAATAATTTGAATCTCAACTGAATCCACATTGCTTCTTTTCTATGTTACAACTGTTATTTTGGAAATAATTCAAATAAATTAATTTTTTTAAATGGATAGTAACCTCCACTTTCCTTCTCTAAAATCTTGAAGGGTTTATATTTTAATGAAGAAGCAATTTAGAGTATCAGATCTCTGAAGAATACCAGTCCTAAACACATACCTTTTAAATTTAAATCTATGTGACTGACAATATCTTAACGAGCACTGTGTTAGGAAATTTAAGGCTGTATCTCAGTTCACACAAGAACCAAAGACAATTTTAACAGGCTACGTATAAAATTCTGTAAGTAAAAATGGGAGCAGTGTCTGTTTAACCTGTACATAAAGAGCAAGTGGATAAGGAAAGAAAATCAGGAATTAGGTATTTCTACAAAGAATGCCATGTATTTTACTAGAAACACAGATGACAAGTATATACAACATTTAAATCTCCAATTATCCACATACAACTAGGAAAAAAAAAACATTTACAAGGGTTTAGGTATGCAACTAAACAATCAGGTAAAAAAATACAGTTAGAAAAACTAAGCCTCACCAATTTCAAAGGAACCGAACCAGAACATACTCAGTTCATAAAGAAAAAAGCTGATGTCTAAATTTAATAAAAATATCATGTTTAACACAAAAAACAACAGCTATCCAAGCTTATAAGCCATACTGTAAATAAAAATTTGAAGTTCTGACAAACATTTTTCAAAATGTTATCAGAACAAAAATTATTGGCACAGAAAGCAAAAAGGGAATGAGGGAAAAAAAAGACTATACAGTTTTCAAAATGCTATTTTCTTCTTCTTAAGTACTTTGACTTGTCAAAACGTATAGTCCTGTAAAAAATTTACTTTTTAAAAAAACACCCTCTACCACTAAAACAAGTTCTGTTGGTAAAGCACCACCACCCCTAAGTCACTACTTGTCAGTTTTGTCTTTCAAGATAAAGGACATAGCCTTAATTTAATATTTTCAATGTTACCTATAAACTCTTTTTTTTTTTTTTAAAAAAGAAGTATTTCCTCACAGATGATTTCATCCTTTCATCAACAAAAGGAAATGAAATACAACTGAATGAATATTAAACAGCAGTAGCCATCATGGCATCACCACCAATCAGCAAGTTTCCAAACTACCATTTCCTACATGTGCACAGGAAATTGCAGGAACCTTTAGTAAACCAAGACTTGGTAAAAATTCTTCTACAGATCCAGTTATACATGATGTACATTAGGCATATTCCTTTTTGGTGTCTATCAGGGTCTTTGGATTTTTTTCTGTACATTTTTTGTTTTATAAAAAAATCTAACAAAGGAAGCTCACAACAACAAGAGAGTATTATCTAAATTGCAACACAGTACATTTACCAGTTAGAACTAAGAATTTGGAGAACAGGCAGAAATAATGGGCTTCATACAGGGATCTCATCTCTCAGGTCACAATGGTCATTCAATTTAACTTATGTTATTCACCCCCTGCTATTCTCTCCCTGCTATTTCCATTGCCAGCAATGGAAATATGTGAGTGAGAAATTACACTCTATGTAAAAAGAGCAACAGTCTCAAATCTGTTTCAATGTGGACTAAAATATGAGTTCCTACATGAAATGCTTGTAACGTTGCTTTTTTTTTATTTTAAAAATTAATATATCTACGCAATGGAATATTACTTACCTGCTGCTTTTCCAGTATTAGATATTCCCCATTTAACTGCTACAGGCAGGTAATTTCTTCCTTAAACTTATTACACACAGTAGTAAACAATGTTTTTAAGTAAAGAAAAAAAAGTTACAACAGTACTGTTTGTAACCAATACCTATTCACAAAAAAAGCAGGAAGTGATTCATGACTTGCTTGATACAACTTTCAGGTTTACAAAATTTTTAAAGGCAGTTTTCATTTTCAAACAGGATTAAACAAACACGTGAAATAGCTTCTCTGTAGCAAATAGTTCAATAAACACCAGTGATCCCATGCTTGAGGAACTGAGGTACACAATTTAAGGAAAAAAGAAAAAGGGGTAAATCTGAAGCTGTAGCCAAGTCCAACACCATCAACCTGGCTGCAGGAAACCTGGGTGAATAGGTGCCAAAAATATTAGAGCATTTCAGGCTTATGCAAAACTTTTGCACTTGCATAAGCTACCGGTCCCAACTCAGCAAAGCATAAAAATCACTCATGTATGCAAATACAAGACTTAAAGCATATGTTTACATTCCTTGAAATCTATGAAATGTAAACACATGTTTTATACGCTCTGGAAAACCAAACAGATTTAAATGCTTTCCTGAACAGGGTAACATTTTAAGTCAGCTGTAAAATCTTCAAAATTGGTAAAAAAGAAATCAAGAGACTTCTAAGAGTTGCCTCTTAAAGCCATCTGAGGTCTTGAAACTTAACTTAAAACATTAAGTGCAGCTATTTAAACGAGTGACAACTCCAGGAGCGTGTCTGTTACATAACACTTTACAACAGACTAAAGGTGAGCCTTTGCACAAGGCTGATGGGAATGAAGCTTTTGCAGCATTAATGTAATTTCTCTTTTCTTGTGTTTCACACTTGATGAAATTTAAAACAAATTCTTTAATTTGACGCCTAGTTTCACTGAGTGCTCCGTTCATTTGTTTTTAGGTAAATTTACAAAACCTCATCTGACAAATGTAATCAGTGCCATTTTTGCTAAGACATTTAAATATTGCCCACTGGTGAACAAGGACATACAAATGTACCTTCTCTTTTATATGCATGTGTGAATAAACCCCAAAGTATTAAAAAAATACCAAACCCATGGAGTCATAAAAATGGTAACATCTTATTTCTTCTGGCACATTTCTAATATACAACTATGTACAGACTGCTACGGCCTTGGGGGTAGAGAGGGAAGACACACAAGCACTATTACTATAAAACTGTAAGCAACTGCAGGATTTTGGGTGTTTTAAACCTAACCTTTCTACCCCTTATTATGGGCAGTTTAAGTTCATATGAACAGTTTATATTAACTGTAGTGTCAATCAGGATCAAGGCTGTTTGAGAGACAAAATTTTTAGTGTGCTAAAAATCACAGACCTGGGACTATCTCTCCTCAGAACAACTGACCACAGAGAGCTGCAGTTTTTACAGTTTTATAAGTCAATTAGCAAATTCACAAGCCACCTAGGTAAACACTGCTAAAAAGCAAAACAGAATTAAAGGTTTTTCGCAACCACCTATTTTTGTATCAAAATTGAGTGGGAGAGCGCAACATTAGTACGTTTAACTCGCTGAATGCAAGATTAAGTTGAGGCATATGCAAGAACTATTGCGATGTTTTTGAAGACAGCATCAATGTTTTCATTGTAACATTATCTTTAAATATTGCTGAACACATGACTTTCCCTGAGGTGTAAACATCAAATAACTTGAACAGCTTTACACATCAGCCCCATTAAACAGTTTATTACAACACTACATCTACTGTAATCAGTGGTGCTGTGTACAGACATTATATGAACAGTTTAACATGAACAAACTACTATAAAAAACAAGCATTTACTTGACTTTTTTTCAATTGCTTGCACATTATAATTGCCAAATGTATATAACCAGTAATAAAGTTGCAAAAGCTATAAGGTTTAAATCACACAGGTTTCCCTCAAATAAAACAGTTAAGCAACATAAAAAAGTAAAAGAGCTACTGGTTACCATGTATGCAGATTTGCTTTATTCAGATCTATTCCTGTTCATATTATCCATGAATCCTTACAGGCTCAGTTCAATCACATGAAGCAAACTGCTGGACAAGCATCTTTCCTTGAAGAATGTATCTTGTCTTGCACGCTGTTCCTCTTCCTTCAGCTGTAATGTGTCAAAATTTGTGATGTAGATTTTGCTAGTCCCCAAAACACACAGAAAATTGTTGGCTTATCTATACATACACAACTCGTGCATCTACTTCACCATGATGTTAACTAACACAAAACACCCAGAAGCAGTAGCTATTCATTTGTACTCATTGTTTTATAATACAGTAATTAAAAATAAGATTAATGTTGTTGTACAACCAAGTTGAAAGAATATAAACTTCACAGTTAAAGTACTGATGATAAAAAAAAATAACTACTGCTTCTATGACTGACTGCAAAATTTATATAGAACACATCCTAAAGTATGCATTCTGCAAGAGTAACTGAACAAGAATTTAAAGTAATTTTACCACAATTAGATTTTTACATTTTTACCTGCCCACTTACATAAGTTTTAAGCTGGTTTGACATTTAAATAATTAATTGATAGTATAATGAAGTGGATGGCTCAGAGCTCAGTAACATTTAAAAGTACACAGAATCTGGCACCAGTACTTCAAAAGACTAGTGGGGCAAGCTGGATGGGGTTCACATCTAAAAAATACACACTTGCAGTTATGCACAAGAACCCACTTTTCAGTGAATACAATGTAGATTTGCAGGTTTCCTCACCTTCTTGCCCTTGGAAAAACCCCCAAGCCCTACTTCCTATTCTCATCTATTTTGGCAAATCAGGGAACCACACAATTCAAAGGTAATTACTGTAAGAGTTCACAAAATGCTTGGGATGGTATAATTCCATACACTGGATTTCAGTTGAATTCCATTACAAAACAATTAGCTATCTTAATTTCATTAATAATTCACAATTTCAACATTCAATAATTTCAAAGTAGTTTCAATCAAATTATTTTTAAAACCCAACACATTAAATTATTCATTTGAAAACCAAGACATTTAGAGAAGCAATTTCACAAACGTGCAACAGTACACAGCTGTCAAATATTCTTCAACTAGTACAAAAATTTAAAAGCTGGGAAAACTAAATATGCAATTTTTCTTCTTCATTTCCTCAAAATGACTGTCAACAAGAACTTAAAAAAAATCCCAAGTATAACCAAGTAGACCCTATACACTACAGTATGCATATGAACTAATCCAAATCAGTGAGTGAAATTTCTTCTCTTATTCACAGATTTTGTTCCCAGATCTGGAATGCATCAACAAGTAACTACTTTTGGGGAAGCTCCTTCCCCAGAGGCCAATGTTTCCATAGGAGTTAGGTTACTTTTGAAATTAATTAGTAGCAGAGAGACTGACAAAGTGCTACTTCCACAAGAAAAATATTGTTTTAAAGTTGTGAGCTAAGTGAGCAAAAACAGACAGGAGAGAATCTCAGTTTTCTAGTGGAAAAAGTCAGTACCTGACAGCTGTGAGACTGCACATCAGAATTTGCTGCTCTCATCATACAATTGCTGCAGCCAGGATTATGGATCTCAATTATGTCTATAGCAACAGTTAACAGATCCAAAGCGCCCTATATAGATATATGATACTACCATCTTCAGTTCCTGGCAACAATTTGCTATATTTGTAAAGGTACTTAAAGAACTACAGGAACTCTAAAGAATGCACAATAAAGTGAATTTAGGATTAATGCTTTTTGGTATAGGGCTCTTAAGATGGTCAGAACCACACTGAGCCTTCATTTTTAGAAACATGGCCAACTAAAATCCAAAGTGGCGTACATTTTGGTTCCAAGTATTCTGCCACTGTATCTTGGCAAAACTGGAAATCCTTATGGTTCCAAAAAGAAATAAAACTGTATGGATTATACCTGTGTGTTCAGCCCCTTTTCAGTATTCTACAAGCAAGTAGAATATTGAAGCAACAGAAAACTTTTTAAAAATTAAATCTCTAGTCAGTATTTCTTGGCATCTTTCCATCTGCCTCAAGCTCATACATAAGCTATCTGTCCCAAGCACGTGTTAGACTTGTACAATTTAACACCAGACACCAATGAGTTTCTCAGCATTTCTACCAAAATTTACCAAATCTATCCAAATTTCAGACTTAGGTGTTGAATAGAAATTTTGTGGTTTAAAAGTTCAGGGTTTATGCCAGAACATTTCACGAATGAAATCTCCGTACTTGAGTGATCAAACATTTCCGTATTTATGCAAGATGCAACTTGAGCATTTTTTTCCCCACAAAGACACACTCTTACAACAAAACCCCAATAGATTTCTTATATATATATATGCATCTCAAAAGCATCTTGCAATAGCACCTCTATTTTTTTCCCTTTAATTCCAATTATCGAA
Organism: Parus major; assembly: GCF_001522545.3. Taxonomy (NCBI): domain Eukaryota; kingdom Metazoa; phylum Chordata; class Aves; order Passeriformes; family Paridae; genus Parus; species Parus major. Next base: position 33,317,590 of record NC_031773.1, on the reverse strand, counting down.
ATATTCACATAAAAGCTTTAAACAGCCTTTAAAATTTTGAAAATTCTACAGCAATTTTAAAGCTGTATATACATATACCCATCAAGTTTTGTTATAGTAGTTCATTTTCAGAGATTGAATTTCAATCTCACATGTTCACATTTCAGTAAAATGCACAATATACATTTGTTATTATATCCTAGAAGCTCCTATGAATTACTTCATGTAATTCTCCTTTATTTTATTCTATACATGAAGAAAAACACACAAAGCAAAAATCCCACAGGAAGTATCAGCTTAAAAGCCAAAAATTTCTTTTTAGTTTAACCTACATTCCAGAATATCACAAAATACCCCAAATATTCTGATGCTTGAGCTATAACATAGTGAAAAAGAAGGAATTTCAAGCTTAACTATTTGTCTTTCAGCATCAGAGATCAGCAGAGATACACATGTGGTTCTGTTCTGTTTTGCATACACGTACAGACTATTTCATCGGCACTAACACCTTCTCACATTTGCTGACTGTTGCCCCCTCCTATTAAGAGTGTACTTACCTGCTGTCTTTGTTCAATCTTAGTGTATAATTTAAGATCAACACACCAACAATTTCATGACTGTATAAATAATTTTACATGGGGGAAAATCCTCCTAAACTAATTTCATTTGTCAGGTATCTTTCTTCTATTATCCCAGCCTGTCTATTCACCAAAACTAACTGATGAACAGAGAGGTGCGGTAAGAAAATTCAATCTTGAGTTTACAAATTAAAAAGATATGAATTACTGGAAAGTATTCTTCACATTAATATATGAGGAAGAGACAAAAAGGTAGATTGAACTCCCACAGGAAAAAAAAAATGAAGATCTCTCACGTGTCTCCTTTTTTTTGTAAAAAGAAATCTTAGTTCTCAAACCACAATGAGCAAAAGAAAAAAGTGAATTTTGTTCATTCTTTGAAAAACACTGCATCAAACCAACATTTTCACTTCTGTGTTTCATACACCTATAAGTTTCTTGGGGAATTTTTACACAGATCAAATTTGTCAAAACTAATGAATTCACAAATAAAAAAGCCCAGGATATGAGGAAAAAAAAATATAAGTGTGTCTAAGGACACCTCAGAAGTCAATAAAATTACAGAAACATATTCAAGGGAAAAAGGTAATTAAAGTTATGCATTTGAAAATAAGTAGCAAAAGATATTCTGTTTATTTTTTAAATCCTTGTTTCACCCTCAGGAAAATCAGATTCAACTCTGAACATTATTAGACAAACTCTATGTTTCTGCAAAGCACCAGAGTAATGGTAAAATAGACTTTAAGAAGCACATAAACCAGTGGCACTCCTTGCCTCTATCATGATATTCTGGATTTCAAATAATGAGTCAGATGCACAAAGCATCTGCTAAATACAGAAGAATAGTGCCAGCCCCACATAAAACACAGTTTAAAAAAAAAAAAAGAGAGATTAGGTAAACAATATTCATAATAGCTTAAGACTAATATCTGATGTAATTCTAGACAGGTATATACCCAGGTCTTGAACAATGTTACCACATGATTTACTTATTATTAACTAGAAACTTATTATTAAAATAGCCTATTAAAAATAGCCATTTGCCAATTCATTACAAGGTTTCTTAAAAGGCTAATTAATTTCATACCTCACTTGATGTTTAAGTGGTTATTAGCACAGTTACAGGACCGTTCCAACTTAGAAAAGCAAAATATAATGAATACTATGTAAGCCATCAGTACCATTTCCCCTCCTACTGACACAAAAAATTCCAACCATTGAATCACTTGAAAGCTGAAAGTAATTTCAGAGTGATCTGAGAGCAGCTTTTGAAGAATATGAGTCTCAGACTTCAAATTATTTTGCTTACAGTGGTTTGAGAGCAGAAAAATCAGAGAATAAACATGGAATATGGAATACAAAGTCTACATACATATCAACTGTTACAATGTTGTGGTTTTGTCTTTGCAATTCAATCCAAATCCAGTTTAAATAGGAAATAATCAATTAACCCAGTAACAAAAACAGAAAATGAAAAGCTTAACATTCAGCAGTTATAGAAATTCAGACAGATTAAGATTGGGACAATGTATCAGCTAGAAATACATTATTGATTATCAGTTAAAAAATTCTGCCTAATAAGTCAGGATTCATGCTGATGAAGTTACATTACTATTCTGTTTGTACACGTTAATTTTGCTGTTAATTCTTCTAAATGTCATTCTATTGGGTTCTCAGTTTTTTTGAGTAATACAGGTTAGACATTTGTCTTAAATCCATTGTTATCTTTTATATTTACAGGCTTTCTATGAGCAAAGGCAAGATGTTCCAAGGAAGCATTCAGTGTATAGTAATTCAAGGGAATGGACTGTCAATGTACATGAAATCTTACTCAAGTGAAGGCACAGAAATCTTGCAACAATTTAATTTTAACTTGTGAAGTGTACAAACAGAAGTGTAAACACCTGATATGGTACAACTAAACTTTTTAGAGTTTTACTGTTATAAACATATTTTGTAAGTTATTCCAATTTAACCCATCTCTATAAATATAATACAGTACAAACTGAATTTCACTGTTTACAAAAGTTTTCACAATGGACCCTTAGAATCCTTCTGAACTAGACGTGTAACACTTTGGAAAAAATGCCAGTACAGTATCACAGTCATGACTATAGATACACAATAAGGAGAAATATAGGTGCCATTCACAGGGTGTAGGCACAGAAGCAACTTCATGTTTTCTGGCAAAACACAGTAATATGGGGAATAACTCGTTTCAGCACTGTTGATATTTATTAAATGACTGAGTGTTAAATCAGTTTATGATTATTATTCAATGTAAAAAATGAAACAAAAAATGTATGGGAACATACATCTTAGTGAAAATGAAACATACAAACCAGGAGATAACTACATTTCTTTTATGTGTGTGCGTGTATCAATATATAAAAAACAAAACTACAATAAAGCTCTTCTTCATTAAGACAGCAACAAGACACAATGTTTACAACTTAAAAAAATACCAAGTGCTTTCATTCACATGTAGTATACTAAATTTGCCATTTAAATCAAGTTCTTAGGACCTATTTTCTTCACACAAGGGAATCTTACCAAGACACCCTTTTGAAAGAAAAGAGAAGTCCCAGCACACAACAAAGCTGAAGGATCTTGCAAATATAAATCCCACCTGAACTGAGACTGAAATCACAGCCTCAGTGTAAATTGTGCTTCAGAAATTATAAAATGCAACCTAATGCTGTTTGATATATGTTCTTGGGGTAAGAGAGTAGGAAATCTGTAGTTGGCACAGTAAATCTGTATCTATGTGCACAACACTAAACGCACAAAAATTAAAACTGGATTAGTAACACTATGTCAGGGGTTAAAAAAATTATCTTTCAATCCAGGCTATTAACCATCTTTAGTGTGGTTTGCTCATCTCCACCAGAAGGAAATCACTTTGGAAATGCATCCATTACTCAGCTCAATGGTTACCTCTATTAGTAACAACTATTTGCAAATATCAAAAATATGCAGTTATTATAAAAGGTAAAAACCGAGTTCAACAAAAGAAATAACATTTACTTTTATTATATATGTCCTTTTATGTTCTCTTTCTTACAATTAAGAACCAGAGTTGATATTTTTACTAAATTCCAGAAATATTTATTTCAATCTATTTTTAATGGCAAAAAGTGGCATTAACAGAAATACACTGCCAACTTTATTTCAGCTGCCATGTTTTACTTTCCTATTTAAGCTTTTGACTCCCCTTCTCTAGGTCAGTTACTTCTTTTTGTGTCCCCTGCTAGTATAAGAACCTGAGACAACATCCCACTTAATTCACAACACACTAGAGCATGTACTACCATAATTTGCTCTTTCCCAGAGGAGTGTCAGTGACACAAAAAGCCTGACTGAAAAACTGACATTTAACACAAACAGAACTGTATTTTCACTTAAAACTATACTACATTTTATTTGACTTCTATAAGTTTTGCTCTGTAACATTTATAAATGAACTTCCATGAATAAAAAAACACATGCAAATCTGGAAACTAAATCTGAGGTTAAATATAAGAAATGGAAGCTGGGCAGACAGGCACGTCTACAAGCTTCAATTTCAGTGTAGATGTAGTGGAAGTTCTTTCAAAAAGGGAAAAGACCACTAGGGAATCACTATTAGGTAGGGTTGGTTTCTCTTCAGTTGTCAAACAAGGAATTATGGGCGGCTTTAATTCCCAACCCTCAAAATGCTACATGATATAATGTAAACATTTCTATGTATTTTAAAGCAGTACATTGAAAAGAATTATTGTTTAGCATGCTACTCTAGCTGTCTAGACATTTGATGCATAGAAGACTTCAGATACATGAAATAAAAGAGAGTGTTAGATATTGAACAACCAGAAAAGAATCAATACTAGTGTCATGTATTTGTTTACTAGTCTTCAGAAAATTACTTTACTACCAAAAGGGGGACAGACTGAAAAATCAGGGTGGTGGGCAACAACTGATAATAAATTTTACTGAAGGTTAATACCTGGATTTAGCTAGAAGGCAGAAGATACTGACAGGTCACATTTCATAAAATAAAGAGAAAAATCTGGTTATATTTCCTGAATTTGACTAAAACTCACCAGGGGAAAAAAAAACCTAAAACCAACAAAACAAAAACAACACAAAACAAAACAACAAAACCCACAAATACCAAAACCCACAAAATCACCACCGTACCTGTGCATGGACAATAACTGTGTGGACATTGAAATAATCCAAACACAATCTATGGAGGGCTAAATGCTGTAGTCCTTACACGAGTATATTTTAAATTACAGAACTAGTATTTTAAAATACAATTAAGAAATAAAACCATAAAATTAATATAATCTTTTAAGATCAAAGAGAACAGTCTGACTTACTGCCTTTTTAAGAAGTGGTTCAATCACATTTCATAAAAACTGGAAACATTATTATCAGCCAAAACAAGAGGTGGCATGCTGAATGTAGAATATAATTGTACAAATACTTGCGCCCTCCCAAGACCAGTGAATTACCTGTTGTTACTTACCTGTGTTCATGTCAGGTGCTGCAAGAAGAAAGTGATTCAGTACATACTGCAGGATCATTTAAATACAGACATGAATGGTATAAATAATCTCATACCTAGAACGGTTACTTTTAGTAAGTGAGTAAAGTTGAAGAACATGAGAGAAATGCTCACCTTCTTTAACGGTGACGATATTCCCTCTCTCTGTCTCGTTCTCTGTCACGATCTCTGTCACGATCACGATGCCTCTCTCTCTCACGGCTTCTTTCCCGGTAATAGTCATCATGACGATCTCTACTACGTGATTTGTGGCGCCTACTTTTTTCTCGTGACCTACTGTGGTCCCTCTCTCTGGATCGCTCACGTCTTCTAAAAGAAATTACTTCATTAATTTTTTCTTCAAAACACTTGTCATCCTCATGCCAGTTTTGTAGTCTACTTATGAATATAAATTTGACCCAAAACACATATGAGGGAAAGATCTGTTCATTGTGATTCATCTGTATTTTTGTTTATAGCATTAAAGATACCTGGTACAAACAGTGGTGGCTAAGAACTCAGTTACAGGTGGTATGGGGCACCCACTTTCTAATGTAGCAAGGAAAAGTTGAAGCATGTACTCAGAATGGAGGATGACTGAAATCAGCTGGGAGAAATGCACCACATGTCAAATGATCACTACACCATGGCTGCTATTCTGAATATGGGAAATGTATGCCAAAACCACTAAATAAAACCAAGAGTTAAACTGAAGCTAGTCAGATCAATTTTGAAAAGAAGGTTAATTAAAAGGCAGCTTTCCTAGGCTCAGGAAAGACTTATTTGGTTTCTCCACATATTTCTTGTGCAACTAAGCAAATCACTAACTTCTTACATGCTTTAGTTTCTTCTGTCTAAATTAGTCCTGTACTACACCTTCTCTTTTTTAAGTAAGAGCAGATGGAAGAGGAAAGTTTTACCTGGATCCAGAACCATAAGACTTGGACTCAATTCCATGAAGGCAGTCCTGAAGAGAGCTAATAAGTACTTTGCAGCGATCATCTGCAGATACTTTGGACTGTTTGATTAAGGAAATTGCAGTTACCAAGGTCTCTATAGCACTTCCATAGTCCCCTGAAAACGATGTAAGACCAGGATCAGAAAATTATGCAAATTAAAACACAGATTTTTATCTGTAACAGTATTACTGTTTTGAGTATCTTCTCTTAAACACCCATCTAGATAATTTACTGTAGCATCAAATATTGAAATACTGTCCAGATCAGTACTCAGAAAGTTTTCCTAGAAACTGAAGTACAGTACAAGATCAGTCATAAGTTGTACCTAAATTCAGCACCCTATCAGGAAAATGTGGCTTAAGGCCTTTCAGATTCCTACTTTAAAAACAAACCTATAAATTCTTTTCAGATGGGTAGAATAGCAAACACATTTGAGTTTTACTAACCAGCACTGGCATCTGATACAGCTCTTGAAATGGCACTGCTTGAGATTGCTCTATTTCTATTCATGATTTCTTCAAACTCTGCTTCACTTAGAGGTGTCCTCGCAGCATCCATTTCTCTGCAAGCAATAAAACTAGTATTTAAAAGGTTAAGGAAAACCTCAGAAGCTATCATTGCAATTTCAACAATCCAAGTTTGCAACTTTAAGCAGTGACAAACAGAAAAGAAAGCAGGATCTGGGTTTGGTTTTGGTTTTTGTTAAGGACCATCGTTACAGTATAAAATCCTGAAAGCTTAAAAAAAAAACACCAAACAGAAAATCCCAACAAACCAACCAAACAAAAAAATCCCAAAAAAACAATTAAGACATTGCTGTATAAGCAGACTTTTTTTTTTTCATCCCATCTATTTCAAACATTCAGCAGCACTTAATATTGTGCTTGACAAATATTTACAATTTTTATAAAATCCTTGAAGGTACATAAATAGATATTCCCAGCTGAATGGATGTGGAAATTCATGTACATAGGCAATGCAGCTTTGAGCAAAATTAGAGAAAATTTTCATAACAGTACTGGAATCAGAACTATATGATCCTGTTTCCCAGATCTTAACTAAGACCAGAATGCTGTAACTTTTGAAAAACAAATAGTAGTAGTTATCTTTAAAACACTCAATTTTTTGAATGATATGTCATCATTTTACAGCAATTTTGTTTGGTTTTTTTTTAAATTTCTGGTCAAGTTCAAGGTACTCCAATTTAATCTCCCTACTAGTCACAGTAAGGAGGAAGCAATAAAGCAGAATCCTCATACTCATTACACTTCAATTATCAGCTACCTATAGAGGGTTTGCAAAGTAACAGAAGTAAACCTAAATTTTCCCAAAAGTTTTGCAGTGTCCTATTAGGCAGTCTCTGTGCCACATAGAAAATTTGGAGAAATGTGTTAAGAGAAAAATGCTGAGACTGTCAAACTGGCCCACTGCTTGATATTTCTAGAACAGTGTTAGTTCTTCTGGTAGAAAGAAAATGCAGAATAATAAGCAATGCTATCCTCTTAATTGCAAGAAGTGGAACAAGATCCTATAGCCAGTTTAGCATAAGAGGAAATGTCTAAAAATTCATACCTCCCTGAGTTTTGAGTATTATTTTTCGTGTGCCTCCCATAGAATGGAATATGTAATTTTTCTCTTATGGACATGTTATTTCCAGTGAAACGCCTATGATATATAATTAATGACAATTTAAATAGTTATGGATGATAGCTTCAACATTATTAATGAAAATACTGGACAGTAAGTTATACTGTCCTATTCCCACTCCTTCCCTCCCCAGACATTCTATAAACTGCAGACAACCTTGATTTTGTCCATCAAAAAACACCCAACACCTTCTAGTCTTATATTTCAGGCAATTAAGCCAAATGCTTGAATTTCTATAGTTATTTTCGTATGAACATCACATGTACAAATGCTTGGGGGGCATTAAACTTTGTGGTAAAAAAAGAACCAAAGCACAGCATCTTTGCAGGAAACATTTTAAGCCAGGAAAGTGTGTCTTATGCTAGCAGTACAATTACTACTGAAAAAATACAAATCTAACTATGTAAAACCGTCTCTCTTACAATTTATGCCAAAATTTTTGACAAATACAAGTATGGTGAAAATCAAGAAACAGCAGCAAGACAGGGATGCTTGAAATCACAGATGAAAAAGATGTTTCAAACAAGATGTGAAAAACTTGACAAGTCAAGTCAGGGACTTAAGAACTCTGTCGCAGAGAGGATTAACCACAGGAAAAGCCACTGCTACAAACACAGCAAGATTGCACCAAATGAGCAGAAACATCTTGATAGGAAAGGAACATAAAAGTCTTGCAGTAAATTTACATCTGGCTTTTAAGACAAATACTAAGTTTTAATTAAATCCTGAAGAAAAAAAGGGACAAGCAATGCTGCTGAAAGATGAATATGGTATGAGCTTGGTATGACCTCAACATATGCACATATTTGAAAAAGAAAACTCCAGAGCATTCTTAAAAGGCAGCCTGCAAAGCACGATGATACAGATAAAAGTCAGAATTTCAAGTTAAGACAGAAGCACAACCAGAAGCTGCTGCATAAGAAGTGATATATAAGTTTACATGTAGAACACATGAAATGATGACACTGCCAAATACAGAAAAGACAAACAGTTCAGAGCTGAAAAGGGAAGTGAGATTACTGGTGTTGCATTTCAGGATTTTCTTCCTGCAGCAAACATGTTTCTCAGATTTATTCCCTTGGAGAAGTTAAGAGGGGCAAATGACAAGATTGGAGGGATCCTTTCTGGCCCTACTTCTAATTGTTCCTAACATTTTCATTAAAAGGGAAAAATCAAATGCTTCCAACAAGAGGAGTAAAATCTGCTACCCAAACACATTAGACTAAAAGAACTCACCTTCCAGGTGGCCCATAGTCACCTCTGTCATATGGTGGAGGTCGGCCATATGGATCTGTCGGAGGTGGGCCACGGCTGTCTGAAGTGGGTATGCCACTATTGGCAGGTGGGGGGAAGAAAGCTGGATTCACATGTGGTGCTGGTGGTGGAGCACCTGGCGGTGGCCCAGGGAGATGTGGAGGAGGAGCAAGAGTCAGGGGTGGCCCGAGAGGGCCAGGCGGACGAGGGGGAAATGGACCCGGAGGTGGAGGTGGACCCTGCTGAGGTGGTGGTGGACCTGGTGGTGGCCCATAGCCTGGAACTGGTGGTGGAGGGCCTGGAGGAAGTGGCCCAAGTGGAGGCTGACCAAAAGGCTGTCCTGGAAACAGAACTGGTGGTGGTGGACGATCACCACGATTAGGAGGTCCAGCTAATGGAGGTGGGAGGACCTGACCAGGCGGTGGAGGGCCTGGTGGGCCTGGTGGGCCAGGAGGACCTAAGGGTGGACGTGGGGGAGTTTGTCCAGCTAAAATAAAAATAAAAAACAACAAAAACAAACAAAAAAAGCAAAAAAACAAAAGAAACAAAAAAACAAATAAATAAAATTGAGTGAATAAATGCAAAGAAACAAAATTATTCAAAATTCTTCTTTTTTTTTTGTCCTTATAAACAATGACAAAATAAACCAACCCTCCCTCCCTGAACACCGTGCAACATGTACAAGACATGAGTGTTCCTGCTTTGGGTCCAGCAGACTAGAAAATTTTTAACTTATCTGTATCTATTGATACTAGATATCTAGAGATATCTAAAAAGAACAACATTATCTTTAACACTGACAACTGCCCTCCTCGAATCACTTAATCACCTGCTGTTGTTTCCAAAACCCACAAGAAGATTACAAAAGCCAGAAAACATTGCATCTTACTGCAGCTAGTTTTTCATAGGGGCTTAAGATAAAATACATATTAAAAATATGGGAGAAGCTGTATTAGAGAAAGTAATGTAGATGCTGTATTGAAACCTTCTTTTAGATTCTCGGTACTGTTTTACCAATTTGACTACATCCCCTGGACTGTTGGTAGACAATCTATTACTGAATGACATTTACTAAAAAATATGTCAGCTCTAAAAACAACTTCATTGCAGTGCAAACCTAACTGTTTAATAGATTTTTTTCTATATCAGATACCTAACTAAACATGAAGACCTCCTCTTCAACTTTCTGCTGTTTTAAAGTGCCTACTAACTGACCTGTCAGTGGGCATGAATCAAAGCTGAATTTCTCATCACATGCAAACTTGTACAATAAGGAAATTAGTTACTTTATACTGCAACACAGGCATTCTCAGCACATATAGCAAATCAGAAAATCTCAACTACACTATACTAAAGCCAAATTTACCTGCTAACATGATCTATTTTTATTTTTTTCATACTTAAATATGTATATTGACATAGTATAAAGAATGTATTTAAAAAAGCTCTTGTCTTGCTACCAAATTTACTTAGGTACAACTCCCTGTAGAATATCCACAAAGGAACAGTCAAATTCTACAGTCTAGCTGTGAACACTGATTGTGGCTTATTATCAAGAATTGCCTTGATCTTTATCATTTCCCAAATAAGTATGCCACATTGAAACACAAGACTGGAACTCCATATATGCATAATTTTACCTGGGAAAGGCGGTGGTGGCCCTCCTGGCCCTGCCGGTCCAGGAAATCTGTCTCCACCTGGAATGGCACCTGGAAAACGGCCCCGACCTCTATTACTAGGTGGAAATGCTGCTCGTGAGCTTCCTCCTGGGGGACCAGCTTTACCTTCCCCAGACATCTGGCCAGACTGTGTGGCTGCAATGGAAAAGCAAAAGTGTCATTACATAGATGAAAACAGGTTAAGTTACTTCAACACTTGATCTGAAGTTTTATGCAGTGCTAAAGCATGACCTTATGAGCCCCAACTTGCTCCCCTTACCCAAACCCAATGCATTTGGGGAGGAAAACATTCTTTGCTAAAATATTATGCCCTTTACTAAAGGAGAGGATCTGGAGAGACTGCCAGTCCTTCATTCAAACAAGTCCAAGGCCACACTGGGAAATAAAAGACGTGCTAAAATGGAACCTCACAAAAGGCTACAACATGGAACCTTCTCTTCCCTATTCTATCATAAATACAGACCATCCACACATTAGAATTTAGTCCAGTTTGTTTACAAATGTTAAATTTCTAAATGCTCTTGGTGCTTTTTTTTTTTTTAAATTACATCCACAAGAAATTGAGAAAGCATCTCCAGCGTGTTAAGACAAGAACTGCATGAAGCTGCAACCTTCTTTCAGAATGCAGCAACTCTTCAGTGTATGAAGTGGTTTAATTAAACAAAGATAACAACTTCATTCATCTGGACTCTAAGTACTTTATGGCTATTTTAAACTGTGTAGAAATTGTAAGACACTGCACTAAAAAACTGCCACTCTACTTTTTCTGCTTTTCCAAGACAGCACTTAAGTAAAGCTTACTTTTCCTTGACTGCATTTCAAATTGACTCAGAAACTGTTTATTACACGGAGTTACAACTGGATTCTGCCCATGCAATTCTCTTTTAGGCAACAAATCCATCAACTTTTTGGAGGATGCTTCCGATCCCACACCCACAAGGGCAAACCTGAGAGGAAACAAAAAAAGTTACACAATTTGTTCATTTTCTGACATCCTGACACCTCAGGAAAAAGATTACACACAGTATGCAAAAGGATACTTGACAAGCTAGACACAGAAAATGTCTCACAGGTTTTAGTCCAGTTTTCAGAACAGATAAAGTAACTTATCCTAGGATGACACAAAAGAAGGAAACAAAAGAGCAAGTACAAGACGTATCAAAATTTATCATAACAAGGCAGCTTTTTGGTGAAGTATCAACAGAGTAGATAATGAATTCATGTGACCAAGTTATTAAGCATACATTGTATGCTCGTTGCTGCTAGAGAGACTTTCTGCCACATTCACGCAGTGAAATTTAGGTTGTCACTGAAAAATGGGCTCAGGCACTTAATTTAAACAGCTAATGGACAATACAGATGTAAAGAAAGATTTAATAATGAAGGCTGGGGGAACAGCATTTACACTGAAGAAAAACAAGCATCACTACCACGCCAATTAAAAATCTAGGAATAGTCTTAAATGAAAATGACCAGCAAGATTTAACTCACAAAATAATGAGACACACAATACCATCACAAAAACTTATACCTGAAATTAAAGTCATTAGTATTAAATTATATGCCAAATCATTTCTGGATCAATAAGCTAAGATAAGCAGTTCAAAGACTGACAATTATGAAAACTGAGAATTCCTTCCCCTCCCAAATTTCAGTCCACATACAGAAAAAACAAATTACAAGTTCTTACCCTTTAGACTGGCCATTAGCACGATTTTCAAAAAATTTTATCTCCAAAATGTCATTTACCCCCAATGAATGAACTGCTTCAGTTAAGTCTTCATCTGTTGTCCACTGAAAAATATTTTTAATATTTAACTATGAGAGCTTATCTAAAACACCAGGCAAAGGGCAACTAAATTTTCCATGGATTTTTAAGTGTGTGTGTGTGTGTGAAATTGATCCAGAGGAATACTTTACTCAGGCTGTCAATATATTCTGACTTTTGGAGTAGTCATTTTTATTTTACAATTCAACAATTAGTTCAGCTAATTCATTCATGTTTTACTGATTCCATTCATGTACTTCAAAATGGGACAACATAAGAGTCAGGTCCTTTACTTACCTATTAGCTCCTGAAATACTGTAATAACTAATAAAAAAGCCACCTACAGTAAGAAATTATCAGAAATGAAAACTCATATGCTTATTTATCTTTTAAAACAGAATTTTGCATATGTGGGCCCTGAAGAACTTGATTTCATGTAAACAGATAAAAGCTCCATTTAATTCAGCTACTGACCAGCTTTTGCACTGTTTGCTTAGCTGCAATTTTAAAATGCTTTAGTTCTATACAGGTAATTGTCCTAAGGGCGACTGCAGTTCAGTGAATTATCATAAAGCTGTTCTTCTTGGATGGAGAAATAAGCCTCAAGACAAATACCTGAAAAGAGTTATGCTGAAAGAGTCACTGCCGAAGGAAAAGGCCCTGGAAAAATGTGAAAAGTAATTTCAAGAAAATCCCAGAGAACCTTCAACCTCCTTTTAAACTAAAACCTTTAGCAAGAGTTGACTAAAAATTTTGTTTGTAACCTTGAAGTATTTACAGGTATGAAGTATTTAATAGTTTAAACTTGTACTCCTTTCATTTGGTTCTCTGAAAACCTTAAGAACATAGTAGGACAAATATTCTTTCATAACATTTAAAACATGACAGATACTCTAAAGTTTATATTTACTGAAGACTTTCTTGATTTTTAAGACATCATGACAGGTTCTCCAAATTTCAGGTAAAAAGAAAAATGACCCCACAATCACAAATAAAAATTAAAGAAAATCAAACCAACAACAAAAACAAAATCAATTTTTATCAAAATCAATGGTTTTTGATACTCATAATACTTCATATAAAACATAATACTTCATATAAAACATTTTAAAACAAAAAAATTTTACAAATAATTAGGTTTATAACTAAAATTCCCGTCTACAACTAAACAGCAATTAAGATACTTACCCAAGTGAGATTTCCAATGTACAAGGCAATTCTCTTTCCAGTATATGTATAGACAACATTTGGTGCAGCTCCTTTACCTACATCATCCCCAACAGATGGTGGAAGAGAATCCATGTAATCACGATCCTCTGGAGCATCTCCATTATTTGCAGATGGAGAAATTACATCATCATACAAATCAATCTGATCATGCCCACCATATTCAGCCTCCTAAAATAAAAAAGATATCTTGATTATAATTAATATTACATTTAGAACCTATTGAAGCAGAATTTGTGATAAGTCTGACTGACCACCTACACAACATCCTTGCTGAAAAGCTAAGTGCCAGTTTCATCTACATCCAAACATTATAAAAGTCTTATGACTCTTATTATATTCTAAACTTATGCGGAAAAAATACTTCTGGCCACTGTTTTCCATTCCAATACTTTTGCCCTTGCAATATAAGCAGAAATAAAAAAAATCTACAAACCCTACTCCCAGAATTGAATACATTAGAACGTATAAGTATCACAGTTTAATCCCACATTGCAACTAAGTACCACAAAGTTGCTCACTCACTTCTGCCTCCTCAACCACTCCATGGGATGGGTGAGAAAAATCAGAAAAAGGTAACACCAGTGGGATAAGTATAGTTAAAAAACTGCAATCAAATGCCAGTCCCTGAGTAGTGATCAGCCCCTTCCATCCAGCTTCCACAAGTTTATGTATTGGGCATGATGCTCTTCCATCTGATGCTTTCCTATAACATAGCAGGACACATCAATAAACTAGGTATATTGCATCTCATTTTCTGGTAGTTTATTATACAATGAGGCCCTGTTAGCACATGTTATCTCCTCCCATGGTGATATTCTGAAATCTCTGTGTTCTAGATAGTCCATGATAATTTCTAAGATTCTTGGGCAACCGGGACTTCCTGTTTGAGGTCACAGCAACCCACTTATTTCATGTAGCACCAGCTGCATGATGTGTAGAGAAGACCCTCCATTTGAACATCCAGCCTAGCACTGGCAGTCGCTGGGGAGCTGGAGGAGCTGTGCTTCAGCACCAATCCCTTCCAAAGCAGCTCAAGTCCCTTGATTAGACTCCAGTATCTCTTTCAGCTGGAGTATAGGAGGCCTCAGATACTCTGTGTTCCCAGTTCCAAAAGAGAGGACCAGAGTCTCCCCTGGTGCTTTCTGCCAGGCACTGCCTGTAGGGCCATTTGCCCTGGCTGCAGTATAAAGCATATTTTTACATCTTACCCTACCCAGACTGGCCTGGGGGATGTTGCATGAACTAGGTTCCATTTAATTTGCTCAAAACCTTGTTGTTGCTCAAGGCCTCATTTGAGATCATTCTTCTTCCAGGTCATTTGACAAAGAAGACTTACAATTAGATTGCAATCTGGAATATGTGTGTTCTCCAAAAACCCACATTACCTAAGAAAGCTCGTTAGTTGGTGGAGACATTGCTGCTGTTTTGTTCATCACATCCATAGGCATCTGACAACATCCATCTTGCCATTTTACTCCTAAAAATTCAATCTTCCATGCAAGTCCCTTGACCTCACTATGTTTTATGGCAAAATCAGCTTTTGGAATAATTAGAACTATTTTCTTCCCTTTCTCTAAAACTTCAGCTACTGTATAGCCCCACATGATGTTATTATCAATGTATTGCAGGTATTCCAGAGCTTCATCCCATTCCAAT
The DNA here is from genome assembly GCF_001522545.3 of Parus major. Lineage (NCBI taxonomy): Eukaryota > Metazoa > Chordata > Aves > Passeriformes > Paridae > Parus > Parus major. The sequence goes on along the minus strand of NC_031773.1, from coordinate 33,302,309 downwards.
GCAGTCTGGATCAGTCCATAGAATTAGCACTATGTTTCCACCCCTGGGGTGCTGGATTCCAGATCTACTGGATATTCCTTTAAGTGAAATAGAATTGTGGGCTGTCAGAGGTATTGAAACACATTAGCAATGTCAATTGTGGCCAAGCACTTGGCAACTCTGGACTGCAGCTCGTATCAATGAGTCCAGTACAGCTGCACACAGCCACAGTGTGACTTCATTCAGGCTGCCATAGTTCACTGTCAGACTCCACTCTCCATTATACTTCCACACTGGCCATATGATCCTGCTGATCACTGCTTGACTCTCCAGTTGATAAATCAGCTTGTGAATGGGAACCATGGAGTCTCAGTGCAACACCGTGGTAGTGACCAGCACCTGTTCTCTGACCTTCAGCAAGCCCAACAGGAGAGTCCTCTGAGAGAACAGGCAAGGCAGGCTTCCTCCACCTCCAAGGCAGTGGTACTGAACTCACACCTTTTGGGTCCTTGAAATACCTTCTGCTAAGATACTCTATGCCAGGGATGCACAGAGACTCTGGGCCTATGTCTATAGGGGGTGTTTTTGCCACACTTTACCAGTCAGGCTCACTTCAGCCTCCAGTTCAATCAGCTGCTGGGTTCCCCTTTTCTTTCTCCAGAAATGGAAATAGGTTCTGCTCCTGCAGAGCTGGATGGCATTGGGGTACCCTGAGCACCAGAGCCTTCTACTCCTGTGGGCCTGACATGCCAGGCCACAGGATCCATACAGTCCTGCAAACCCAGCACATGGAAATGGCATACTCTGGACAAGTTTCTGCCACAAGGATCACATGCACTAGAATTCTTCTGGGTCTGTGGGTGACTGCACACCGTCTGGATCATAACAAAGGCACTAGATACCTCTGTGGTGGCTCTGGGTGACATGGAAAATCTTCCTCAAAGGGATGTCTTTCCTTCACACTCCACAGGAGTCAGCTCCCAAAGGCTGAGGACTTGTGGCCCTTTGCCAATCGCCTTGTCACTGCCTCCTTCCTTAGAAGGTGATCCCAGCTGCTTGGTTCCCCTGCCCCCTCATTCCAGGCTCATAGCCCTGTCATCAGCCCAGCATCCAAGCAGTCAGGTGATCACCTGGGTGATGGCTGAAATCTTTTTGCATATCCCACAGCTCTCTCAAGGATAGGGATTGAGTCGTTCCCTCTTGTTCTGCCTCTTCCTCCTATTCTTGGGATGGCCCTGCTTTGTTCTCCTTTACTAAACAATCTCTTGTGTCCATTTCTTCTGGTGGAAAGGGGTCACCGACACTGGCAGGGGTTGGTGCTCTGGTTTAGGTGCATCATCCATTGCAAGGGCCTGAGCACCTCCAGGACCTGCCACCAAGGTCTGAGTAGCCACAGTGCCAGTCACAAGGTATGAGTAGCTGCAAATAGTTGTCTAACTCTAAACAAGACCTGACATACAATCATGATTCCTGGCAATAGGGCCATGCTTGCTTCAACATCCCAAGGATATAAAAAAAATTTCAAGAGCTACTGTCATTAGCCAGGCAGAGAAGGCAAAGATGTGGGATCATGTCTCCTCCATAGGTTAACTCAGAGGATGAAAGGTAAAAGGTGTAATCATTGATAGTTTCCAGCAGATCACTTACAAAGTACAAAGACAAAAGCAGAGCTGAGTACAAGTAACAGATTAGTTTCACAACCAGCAATTCTGTTGTTACATGCCAGTGCTCACAGGTTCATGGGTTGATGCACAGAATGCCTTGGGTTAGAAGAAACCTTAAAGTTCCAAGCCCCCTGCTGTGGGCAGGAATATCTTCCACTAGACCAGATTGCTTATGTTAAAACACAACACAACAACCTCAGTCCAGTTCCCACAGGTGATAAACAGCACAAGAGGGAGGACACACTGGAAGTAAGGAGTTAAATGATGGAGCTCTGAGAACATGGAGAATAACTGAGAGCATGAAAACAACATTGTGTCCAATGACTATTAACAAATAACAAATATATAAAACAAATGCTTGTAACGATTTTGTTCTAGCATGTTGTAGTCAGAGTTGTTTTTTTCTAGACCTGTCAAGCCCCAGGATGGGTGACAAAAAAAGGGCTATTGTGGCTTAACTCCAGCTGGTAACTAAGTACCACACAAGTATTTGCTCACTCCACCCCCCAAACCCTGTGGAACAGAGGAAGAGAATTGGTGAAAAGGTAAAACCTGTGGGTTGAGACTGGAACAGTTTAATAACTGAAATAAGAGTAAAATATAAAAATAATAATGGTGATAATGAAAAAGAAGACAACAGAAAGAGATGAAATAATGCACGAGTCAAGTGATGCGTAACCACTGATGCTCACCACCTGCTGAGCAATGCCCAGTCTATCCACAAGCAGCAATCATCCCTCTGAGCCAACTTTCCCCACTTTACTGGACTCTCACACCCTGGTCCAGAACAGAAACTGCTTTGCCAGGTTTTGGTATCAGAGATATTTCAGCATCTACTATGAATTTGTATCCAGAAACTCACAGAAGCATCCCACACAGAATAGTTCAAGGAACTATATATGGCAGCCAGAGAGAACCAAGCTGGACTCCACAAACAGGCTGCAAAGCTGGCAGCCTGTTTGTGGAGTTTTGCTTGCTAACCCAAGATAGCTGCAATCATGATCAAAAAATCCACTGTCTTGGAAATATAAAAATATTATCAACTACTGCTCATACAGTGAAAGTGTAACTAAAACAAATAATGTTAAAAAAAACAAAACAACAAACAGGTAAACTGAGTTTTGTCATTGTCAATCAAGTACATTTAATCCCTAGTAAACTGAACTGTCCCAATAAACTTCAATAGAAAAATCTCTCTCCAAAGGCAAGCTTATCACAATTAAATTAAGGGTTTCATATTTCACCTCATCTACCCTGTTCTCAGTTTGAGTCCTCCTATCACCATAACTAATGAAATCAGGCACACAGAACTGGCTGAGACAGGCCTAAACATGACATCTTACAGCTGGATTAAGGTTGATGCCACAAGGCAATTAAGGAAGTCCTCTGCTAAATGTGCAGTAACTCTAGTCATCTGAGTATATGAATGATGACTTCAGGGAAGTAGAATCTAGTCTTGGTAGACAGATGCAAGAACACAATCACCAAACTTACAGCAGATGTATGTACACTAACATATCTCTCTGAGGCCAGCATTGCCAAAACACCAGAGAGGGCAGCAGTCCACAGCTCTGCTGCGCTCCCATAGCGACAACAAACTCCTTTGAAATAGATTGTTTGTATCATACAGGCTTTCAGATCTTCATCAGTGGAGAGAATTATTAAGGCAGCAGAGTCTGCATATAATTGAGAGGGGGCAGGGCAGGCCCAATAGCATCAGTGTTTTAATTTAAATAAATAAAGACACAAGAGAAAACCTGATGTTGTTTACTAGACTTTCTTCTCCCATCGTGCTGGTATTGCATCCAGCATGAAATTCATTCAGTTACTGATCTGTCAGCAAGGTGTGTGCTTAGATGATTAAGAATGATCTGAACCAGCAACTCCAAGTGTAGACAGAAGAGAGGTGTCCTGGTGGATGTTGCACAAGATCCAACAACCCTTTCTCCTTCATACATGTTCTGTGGAAATGTACCTAAAAACACCCTTCCTTCCTAGATGCAGAAGAGTAAAAAAAGTACAGGAAGTGTTACTTCTCTAGTCTCAGCTCTGCCGGTATCAGGAACCAGCTTCGACCTCTTCCAGCTTCCTTAGTTACAGGAAGGACATTAAGCATAAAGAGAAATTATTTTTTCTGAATTACTGTAACTCCCAATCTTCCAGATAAATGTGCTAAGAAATAAAGTAAGCGCCGTTGTTCTGGCCCCCTCCAAAACCAAATCAGACAGCAATGCATTTCCAAAGTCTACATTTTAACTAGACCTGAAAATACTGAATAAATGCTGATAAAGTCTGAAATATTTTTATCATAAAATCAGGACTGAAATTCCACATTCTGTGCTAAAAGGTGAAATTGGGTGAAACATTCCCATATGAAAGGAACTTAAGGAACTTCATGTCCAGAAGGGACAAGCTTAACATGTTATTTCTTTTTTTGGAACTTAATGGTCATACTCCTCTGAGCTGCAGAGAACCACTTACTTCCTTTACAAGTGTTGTTTTGAAAATGCCTTTTGTTGTTGTTAAGCAAAATTTCTTAAAGCTCTTCACACATCTGTTAGACTTGCTTTTTCTGCAAAACTTTGTCCAATTTAAGAGTTAAACACTAACTTACACTTCCAAAAACACATTTTAAAAAATCAGTTAGGTAAATAAAGTTTCATGAAAAACATTTACTGTTGCTTCTGGGGAAAAAAAAAAAACCCACAAAAAAAACTAAACTATCCAGCTTCCCTCTTAGTGGGTTTTTTTTTCACTCAAGTTACCATATTTGTGGCCAAAAAACTCTAAGCACATTTTAGTATCCTCACTTAATAAATTTGTAGAATTGAAGAATAACAAACAAGAATCTTTCTGGTCTTGATTAACTGTCTGAACATACAAACTGGAACATTAACAAAAAAGGCAGACTTTGATACTTCTAAGATAGCAAACTGCCTATGGCAGAATTGGACAAGTTTCTTTCACCACAGGATTCACATTTACTCTACAGGCCCAAATGCTCTTGGCACTACAACTGGCACAGCACTAAAATTTAAGCAACATGATCCCTTGTAACTAAAAATTACAGAGTAATTACAGAGTTACAAAAAATAACTAAAAATTCACAAGTAGTAAAAAAATACAAACAAAAACAAACATACACAGTATCACTGTTCACATTAAAGAGATGTGAGATAAGAAGGCCTGAAGTTTTTCTGGAGTTTGATATTTACCAATATACAGAAGTTATGTTTTCCCAGGACCCCTTACAGCAGAACTGGCAAAATGCTGTCAGGTATTGTGGACATACTTTATAATAGATGCAGGTTATGTTTTTTCTGACCAGGACAGCCCTACTGAGCAGAAATTAATACCACGTGTCCATCCCCTCCCATGATAAGACACCTGTCTTTTCAATATAAAGGCTGTTTTTAATAACTGGCCTTAAGTAGCCACTAAAAGCTAGCTTTTATTATTTATCACATACAAAAAAAATTTCCTTTGTGTTACAGATCTGAAGACAGTAACTAACACATTTCTAAGATACTGTAGTTTTCAGATAACTAGTCTCTTAACTGTTTTTTCCATCTAAATCAGCTTTATTATCCAGCTACAAAATGCAAAGTTAAAATTCTTTCATCCCTAATTTGTTAGCATTTAAATACCAAAATAGGTATTATTTACTACAGGCAAGTTTAGACATATTCACAATGCAACTATCCAAGTTTACTCATTAAGAGTATAAACAAAGCAAGCATCTATACCACAGCATTAAAATATGATACCCTTATATTCTTTTGCATCCTCTTTCTGACCAGAAAGATTTTTATATACATACATGTGTATAATAAAAGTTTTTACTGTTTAACTACATACATGAGCACATGTGGGAAAAAACTCCGAAGTCTAAAAATGCAAAGCTGATCAGAGTATCAGGGAATTTGACAACACGTGGTCAAATCTTCATGACCATAAAAAAGCAACCCAGTTTGCTGGCCAAACTGGCAGGCAGCCTCAAGTCAGACCCAAACTGGCCTCCTGCACAAGCTCCTCATTATCCCTGTACCACACAACAATATTCTAGGGTTTTGCATATAAAACCACACCTTACTATTTGCTAAAGCACTCTAGCCTTACTGAGGGTCTTCTGCCCTTGAGAGTATGCCATCCTCAGCTATACAGGTAACAGCTCTAACAAGCATCACAAACTTCCCTCTCTTGAAGAGCAAGATATTTAACATGTAGGGAAATCCTCAACATAAAATATTCCATGCAATACCTATTTCTAACGGGGCACAAGCAATGCATGCAGGAAGTACTACATTTATGAGGCTATCATCTCAAAATGAGACTTTAAATAAATAGAAAAGACTGCTGGAAGTCTGCTTAGAAGAAAAAAAACCCAAAAAACTCAACCAAGTCCTCCAAGAGAAAAAAAAAAGAAAAAAGAAACCACAATTTAAACAAAATCGTTCAGAGCCAAATTGACTAAAGCTGTTAGCCCAAAGACAAAAAATACTATTATGAAGAACAATAAGTTAATAAAAGAGTAAGAGGCAACACTGAGAGATGATGAGCTTTAGATGGAATAGGAAATATGCATTTTCACTCAAAAGATCTGATATCAAGTTAGTCAGTTCATTGCAACCAACACTAAATACAGCCCAAGACAGTTTGTGGCTGTCATCCATCTTAGCTAGCTTGTAAACCCATGGCTCTGGTCTTTATTTCACCTTTATAACCTATGGTTCATTTAGCACTAATCAAGCAGAACATCCCTACCCTCTTCCTACTTGGAAAAAAAGGCATTAAAAAACCCCCAGATTACCCTCAAAGATGAGTACCATGAGGTGCAGAACAAGACAAAACAACCAAGGGAAGCTTATCCAGTCACAAGGCCTAAGTGAAGGGTTAACTCCAGATGCAAACAAAAGTTTTGGCCCAGATTTGGTATAAATACAGTTATGTACTAAATCCAGAAGAACAGCAAGCTCCACAGTGTATTTTTCAGTCCCCTTCACTGCCAAAACCAGTGGAAAAGGTTTTCCATAGTCAAATTCAAAAAATATTAGTAAGTCACAAAAAAGTAGAGCAACAAAATAAAAAAAACAACTTCAGTTAACAGATGAAGACAATTTATTTTTAAAATACAGTGTTCTGTAAAATGCTCTCTACATAAACAAATTAATAATCACAAATCACTTTCTCCCTAAAGCATTTTCTTGCCATCTTCACACATCCACATAACTATGTTCCATCTTATCTATTTAAGCTGTCAGCTTCAAATCAGGAACAGCAATTTATGAATAAAAGTTTCTAGACAACTTTTCTCAATTATGAGAAATTATGAGAATTAAGAGGAAGTAACTAATACAACTTGCCTTCTTTCATTTATGTCAGAAGGAAATGGGTAAGTACAGAGGCATCGATCTCTCACAGTAAAACTTCATATTGTCTCAGTACTTGCTCAGTTCAACAATATTACTTTAAATAGAAAGTCACAGAAATGAAATTCGGAAAAGAATAAACAGCAATTTTTCGGGATGTATTACACAGACAAAAACACAGAAGAAAATCCCCTAAAACAAACAAACCAAACCCCCAAATTCAAGCTCATGGAAAAAGGGCACTAGCCTCTTCTCACCTTTCTGCCCTATATTTTGCAAGATTTATGAACTGAAGCAACAGACTGCATAAATGCAGGCCCAACAGAAAAGCAACTGGGGGGAATACAGTGAAAAAAGCAAAAGGGTTCCCTGCCTGCTGGATTAATCTGAATTAAATTATGAAAACCCTCTTCATTTCTACCACCAGTTATAGAGTATATCAACAGTAATGATGACCTGAGTAGACCAGGACCATGCAAGTGAAACAGATCACCCGCATCACCTTTGTTCTGGCACTGTCTTTAAACTATACTTACAGCACATAACTATTCTACTCTAAGGGCTGCTGCAAACATGAATTTACACAAACACTACCTGACACGAGAAAGGGGTTTTTTCCCCTGAAAAATCTGATTTATTATCAGTTATATCTAGAATTTATTAAACCAAATTCAAATTATCATATAATTTCAAAAAAAGTACTCTTCCATTGAATGGTGTCTGTCCTAGGGTTCTTTCCTGTTTAAGTCCATATAGTGGGTCTTCAACTGTAAGGAGGAAACCCTCACATGCAGACAAACTAAGAGCAAATCAGTGCTTTTCATCATCTCCTTTTAGGATGGCATTCTTTCATAGTACACCTTTATGAGATTATTAATACTTAGAATTACTGTATTAATCGATATCTGAAATAATAAGTCTTTCGAGAAAGCTACAAGTTGCTGAGAAAGTTACAAATTACTTGGGACTTCCAAAACCATTACCTATTTCCCAGTTCTCTGTAGGGCAAGCTGGCATACAGCTGGGCCCCGTAAGTGCGTGAAAGTGGAGTTGTTCCCGGTTATTTATGCTCTAGGGCAGGAACAAAGCAATCTAGGGCAACTCAACCTGGAGAAGTGCAGGACTTGCTAACAGGGCAGATGGAATGCAAAACTGATACAACCAT